>NW_006800212.1:871230-873715 GCF_000485575.1 Poecilia formosa | reverse complement strand
CGGTATCGGGAGGAAAAAACCTGATCGGCACATCTCTAGTTCATATCATCTGTTTGGACGACATATAGATGTTTGAGCCACGCGATGCCTCCAAAATTGTGCGCGTCACAGCGAAATGCTACCGGTCGATGAGGAAAACAGCAGATCCTCACACCCTCAGCATAAAATAAAAATCTTTAATGTATGTCAGAAACGGTACACATTGCATATTGATCTGTTCAGCTAACGTAAGACTGAAATAGACAGGCTTCATGGTGTAGTTGTATCGGTACTGCCATTATGCTGTACTTAGCTAAAAGGTTTTCATAATGGATGTGTTTATTATTGACTTTCTTTTTTTCAGACTTGGGGGTCATTGTTCACACATTATAGGCCTCCTTAAAATATTTCAAATTTTAAAATTATTACAATATATCTTATTGATCCTACGACGGTTCCGAGCTGCAAATGGGGTCGTGAACAAGCTTTCATCCAAGCAAGGCTTCCCGTCTCAGATTTTGGAAATCTGTGAATTTTAGTTCCACAAATACTATCAGGATACCTGACATTGCCTGAACAGATACCCCACTGACAGTGGAGAACCATTCTTATTCGAGTCCTGATGCAAAAACTTTCTGCCGGTCTGCTAGTCCACAATGTACATTAGTATGTGTTTACTACTGTAGCTTGTGTTTGTGAGACAGTCACGCACGTGGTAGCTGCGCTGTGACGTGAAATGGGCATTAGCCAAAGAAAGGCTGCCCCTGTGGTAAGGTTCATTCCCAAAGTTTCTTGTAGATGGTGCAATACATGATTGGAGACGTGTCTGGCATAGGCTTCACCATGGCAACAGTTTGGTTTACTTGAAAAATAAAACAAGTCTTATTTTAGTTAATGTGCTCAATTACAATATTACATGAATTCAAGATAGCAAGACAGTCATTTTAATTAAATCAAAATAGGACTACTTAAATTCACCAATCAAAAATAGTGTTTAAAATATCCTGGAAACAGTGTGGAATATCTAATCTAACATAGGCTTTTAGACTCGTTGCATTTAAGTTTTTTAAATTACAGCACATCAAACACCCTAAAAGTTAGTGAAATATTAGGCGGAATTTCCCTTTAACCATTTCGCATCAGAAGCTACGAATGAGAAGCCACCTTAGCTATGTTAAAAAACGGAAGCTACCAAAAACTCGTGTCGATATTATTTTTAAGCCACAGCTATTGTGGTTAATCACTGTTCAAAGCTCATATTAACAAGAGCGGCTCTTTAACCCGCGGGTGAAAATTGGCATATCACGACATGCTAACTAGCTTCACAGTTAGCTTATCTTAGAAAGACAGACAACTTTAAGCTTACCTCTCAGTACAGCAGCGCTAGTGTCTATACACGTTTAAAAAAAAAAAAGTCTTTAATCTTCATCCATGTCCAGCCGAGATTAGAGAATTTGCCAAAAGAAAATCTTATAAAAGTACTGTAGATAATAGCTTAGTTAGGCTGTTACAACTGAGTTAACCGTTAATCAGGGCAGTTAAATGATCTCTGGCGTTGCCTAGTGATGTGCGGATTGATACTGAAATATCGATTCTTCCGATACCAGAACTTAATTCTTTAAAATCTATTGTCAGATCCAAGGATCAATACTTTCCACACTTTAGTAATTTGAGATGATGTAGATTAACAAGAGCATGTTAGAAAGTAACTAAATTATTGAGATCTTGCCTAAATGAAACGTTGTTAATGGGAACTACTTTTTCTTCCGCCTGGTAAGTGTGTAATGTGTAAGGACGCAATGCCCAAGCGCAGAGTGCTGCTGATGCTCACTCACTCAGAAATGAACGTTGACAGATTATAAAAGTGACATGGAGCTATTTCACCTGTAATTTTATAGTAGTTTTAATAATTAAACAAGGATGTATTTAGTAGGGTTATTACTCTACTAATTGTCTTTGTTTTTTAACTTGCAACACCATTTTCACATATTTTGTATATTTCTGCTGAATTACAATAGCTTACAGTAAACGAGATTGTTGTCTCAATGTACTTCTGAGTTTAAAATGAGTGTGTCAGAGTACATTGTGCTCTTTTTATAAAGCGAAGATATGGATTATATATATATTTTTAATTTAATTAAGAAACAAATTAACGGTCAAATTAACGGCACCTCATACTGCCACTTCCGCTGACACCTGCCATTAGTGCCACTGTTTTCGGGGCTAGCAGTCAGTGTTGTCACTGACTTCGGCTGACCTGGGCACCTCATACTGACACTTCCTCTGATACCTGCCATTAATGCCACTGTTTTCGGGACTAGCTGCCAGTGTTGTCACTGACTTCGGCTGACCTTGGCACCTCATACTGACACTTCCTCTGATACCTGCCATTCATGCCACTGTTTTCGGGACTAGCTGCCAGTGTTGTCACTGACTTCGGCTGACCTTGGCACCTCATACTGACACTTCCTCTGATACCTGCCATTCATGCCACTGTTTTCGGGAC
>NW_006800212.1:866283-870426 GCF_000485575.1 Poecilia formosa | reverse complement strand
TTTAAGATAATGCAATTTTTCAACGAACATGTTATCATAATTTTCCAAAAATGCCTGTTAACCAGTTTTAAAGAGTTATTACTTCTTATTTAATAAATTTAATCTGCTATTTTTCATTATTTGTCAAGTTCATTACAGATTTGTGTGGCATACATGAAGGTTGCTTCTCTGTGTTTGTTTCTGGTTCTGTTAATTGTCTTCAAAGTTTTCTTATTCAAAGATGAGAGAATGACTAAAATCTGAGCTACAAAATGCATTTCAATAGCATTTTCAAGGCAGCAGGAGGACTTTCACTTTCAAGTTGAACCACCTTCAAATTTTTTACACTAATATTGAATATTGATAAGTCAAAACACAAAGTATGTACACCTCAAAAACTTTGGCAATGTGTGAATCTTATGCAGCATTAACAACAAGATTGTTACATATTTTTGGAAATAAAAATTACTTTGAGTTATACTTAAGATGCAAATGCTTTTTGCAAAGAAAATTGTGCTGTTTACATATTTTATTTGGCAGATATGTTTCAACATTTTTTAAAGTTTATGTCACAAAGTATGTGCATAGTAATTGATTCGTCAATATTTATTAGCCATTGTATGTAAATACTTTAAACAGCAATAACATGATTTAAGTTTTCAATAGCCAAGAACTAAAATATTTGTGTATTATAAAATCCCTCTCTGAAATCATTTGAAGTCTACTGTAAAATTCATGTTTAGTCAACGTGTGATTTTACTACATCAGGATCAAATAACTTATTATTCATCCATGAGAAATTATAATCATTACGCTTAAAAATTATTTTTCAAACTTTATTAATTTCTACAATATACGTTTTACACAACTACTACGAATTTCCATCTAGGCCAAAGCCCTATCTGGCAACCCAACGAGGTTCAACAGGTTCCACTGTAATAGTGACACTTAGTGGTAGATTCAATTACTTTGGCCATCTTCCTTCAATTAAATTAAGTCAAAAATATTCAAGGATAATTAACCAATACAATTACCATTGAAATAAAAATTTATAAGCAGGCAATATAAGTAACACGTTTTCCAAAAACTGTCATTGCCATCCCCCAAAACATCGACACCAGTTGTGACAGCTCTGAAACATCCTAGACACCTAACCGCAGCTCTAGCCAAACACTAGCTGAGTCTGGCTAGTGGAAGCCAGACTCAGCTGTTGCAAAGGTGCCGAAACCAATGGCATCCCTGATACCTGCTGTGTATTTGATTAATTCAAAGACGGAAGGAGTCGTCTGGATTATTCAGATGAACTCTAGTGAATAAATAGGATGAACGAATCATATATAATGATATACGAAAAAGTGTAGGAATTCAGCTAACATAAGTCTTTCTGCAAAAAAAAAACTCTTATTAAATTCTTTCTTCTTCGTCTGTCTTCAAGTTCTTCTTCGACTAGTAATAAAGCATCATGGGATATGTAGTCCATTTTCCGAAGCCAGTGGCAACACTTACGGCTAAGCTCGAAAACAGTGGCACTAATGGCAGGTGTTAGCGGAAGTGCCAGTACGAGGTGCCGAGGTCAGCCGAAGTCAGTGTGTGCCGTTCTACAAAGTATTTTAGTATTTTAAATTGATACCTGTCATTGACACATTTTCTCACACACATTAATATATTTGGCAATCAAAGAAATGACTAAAGATAGTTTCTAACTTTCGATGTGATTATTTAATTGTTTTGGGGCATTTCTGACTAAAGAGCACATTGTTTTTATTTGATAGAAATGATTCTGATAATTTTTATATTAACATTGATGAACAGACATAATTTTAGTGTTTAATTAAAGAGAATATTTACATAATTCCATAATTCAATGTGCATTTTATGTTTCAAGACAAGGTACAAATTATTTTCTTGTATTTATTTTTTTATACATGATTGAGAAATTACTTTTGATTTATAAATCAGTCATTGTCAAACATTAAACTAAATATTTTTCTTAGTTTTTTTCCAGAGAAAATATAACTTAAGAGTGCAGGGAGAACTTGCTCTATGGAGATGACAAGGAAGAAAGGGGTAAAAGATATATTTCTTTTGTATATTTTTGTATATGTGGATTGAAAACAGTGACTGAAGAGGTGAAGAGTAACTTGGGTAATCCTAAATACATCTGCCTCTACAGCGGTGATCGCTCGGAGACTTGGCTTCCGACAGATCGGACCTGAGACGACGAGGAAAAACTCGCTGAAGGTTCCAGGAGACTTGAATCCACAGACTACACACTGGGAGACGGCAGAAAACCTGACGAGAGGAAAACACAACGGGAGATTACTCAGGAGAATAAACTCAGAGGGCCTAGCTCAGAGATAGTTTACCATTCAAGGTTAACACTCAGGCACCGGAGTGTTTGCCAGCCGCAGCATAAATACTCCACTTCAGCCCTCTTCAAATTAGCCACAGGTGCATCAACAGGGTCTGCCACCGCATGTTCCAGGGGCTCAGCCCATCGAGGACCTCTGGTGGATGGTGAGGAAACAGCAGGCAACAACAAAATAAAACCCAAACCCAAGACTAAAAAAACAAACAAAACAAAACAAAAAAAACTCTGATACCAACACTTCAGAGTGCATGGAGAACTTGCTCTATGGAGATGACAAGGAAGAAAGGGGTAAAAGATATATTTCTTTTGTATATGTTTGTATATGTGGATTGAAAACAGTGACTCAAGAGGTGAAGAGTAACTTGGGTAATCCTAAATACATCTGCCTCTATAACTTCAGAGAAACAGAAACTTATCAGGGACATAGAGACTTGGTGAGATTTCAGGAAGTGTCTTCAGTCCATATAATCAGCTACCCTCCTTCTCCTCAGACACTGCACAGACTTTTAGAAACTCTTCTCAAATTTAATGGTAAAAGCGTCTCTTTCAGCGCTGAAAGTGAATAAAATAAGTAAAGTCTGAATGCTTTTGTTGGCTTATCTGACTGTTCAACCCCCTCCCCTTCTCCCCCCCGGGCCGCAACAAAATTTCCAAGTCTTGACCGGTCCGCGGTAATTAAAAGGTTGGGGACCACTACATGCTAGTAGCAAACACAAAGAATCAGCACCTTTACTGTTACAGTTACCATTCGGAAACTACCATAATCAGTTCTATTAAATCTAATCTTGGCAACTTTTTCTTTTTCAACCCTAATAAATGTGATATTCAATTGACCTGTTATGACTCAATTTTTGGGTGCTTGCCCCCCTCTGCTGCTGCTGCATCGTTGTGGAAAACCTGGACCGGCAGAGAAATCTGCAGCTTATATGTGTATGTTTACTGATTTAAAAAAAAACAAAAAAACTTTGGGGTTGTGGTTTATAGTCCAGTGTGACTCATAGTTCGGAAAATACAGACTATAATCCTTACTGGATTTTTTCTGTGAAGAGCCCAGAGAGGGTTATTTGGTTATTATTTATTTCCTGACTTGCTCTGTGAAGAACCCAGAGAATGTTATTTGATTGTGCTTTCTGGAAAACAATACATTTTTACAATTAGGCACTCCTGTAAACGTCACACTTTTTCTGTTATAAACTGACTTCGGCCCCCTAACAGAGAAGGGAAAAGTTATGTGGCCCTCACTGGAAAAAGTTTGGGGACCCCTGTGCTAACGGCAGATAAATAGTTTTAACTGCAGTACGAAGTGACAGAGGACACAGATATGGGAAGTGGAGAAGACCCATAGTGTATCAAATCAATGTAAGAATGTCAAAGAGTTCTCTACGTAGAACTACGTAGAAGTCACGGAGCTTCCAGACCAGCGGGGTCACAACTGACTGAAGCCGGTCTTGTGCGAAATTCTGTTCCCCTGTGAAAATCTGTTCCCCCTGTGTCTGGAGTGCGCATTGCAGCCAGAGAGGTGGATCCGGCAGATCTGATCATTTTCACGGTGCTTCTGATCGATTTCTCGGTAAAAACTACTCATATAATCATGTCAATATAACTTTTAGTTTAATCGGCAGCTATCAGAATAAAAATAAGTAGATAAACAAGGTCTTGTGTGGAGGTCTTTTTACGCTGTTTTGTGTTATTTTAAACGCGAAGAGAATCGATCTTTTTCCAACTTTTGTCTCTTAAGCCCAGTGTTGTGGTACTCGAAGTTGTTCTTGGTCTTAAGACCGGTCTTAAGACCA
>NW_006800212.1:860233-865954 GCF_000485575.1 Poecilia formosa | reverse complement strand
GGGGAGGTGACATTAAGAGAGGTTTCATAGTCAAGAGGAGAATATGATTGACCAGGAAAACCAGATGATGGACACTCTGATGCATTGTTGTGACATCTTTAAACTGCCCTGTAAATGGGGAGGTGACATTAAGAGAGGTTTCATAGTCAAGAGGAGAATATGATTGACCAGGAAAACCAGAAGATGGACACTCTGATGCATTGTTGTGACATCTTTAAACCGCCCTGTAAATGGGTAGGTGACATTAAGAGAGAGGTTTCATAGTCAAGAGGAGAATGATATGATTGACCAAGAAAACCAGATGATGGACACTCTGGTGCATTGTTATGACATCTTTAAACCGCCCTGTAAATGGGGAGGTGACATTTAGACAGAAGTTTCGTAGTCAAGAGGAGAATGATGTGATTGACCAAGAAAACCAGATGATAGACACTCTGATGCCTTGTTATGACATCTTTAAACCGCCCTGTAAATGGGGAGGTGACATTTAGACAGAGGTTTCGTAGTCAAGAGGAGAATATGATTGACCAGGAAAACCAGATGATGGACACTCTGATGCATTGTTGTGACATCTTTAAACCGCCCTGTAAATGGGGAGGTGACATTAAGAGAGAGGTTTCATAGTCAAGAGAAGAATGATATGATTGACCAAGAAAACCAGATGATGGACACTCTGATGCCTTGTTATAACATCTTTAAACCGCCCTGTAAATGGGGAGGTGACATTTAGACAGAAGTTTCGTAGTCAAGAGGAGAATAATATGATTGGCCAAGAAAACCAGATGATGGACACTCTGATGCATTGTTATCACATCTTTAAACCGCCCTGTAAATGGGGAGGTGACATTTAGAGAGAGGTTTCGTAGTCAAGAGGAGAATATGATTGACCAAGAAAACCAGATGATGGACACTCTGATGCATTGCTATGACATCTTTAAACCGCCCTGTAAATGGGGATGTGACATTTAGAGAGAGGTTTCGTAGTCAAGAGGAGAATGATATGATTGACCAAGAAAACCAGATGATGGACACTCTGATGCATTGTTATCACATCTTTAAACCGCTCTGTAAATGGGGAGGTGACATTTAGAGAGAGGTTTTGTAGTCAAGAGGAGAATGATATGATTGACCAAGAAAACCAGATGATGGACACTCAGATGCATTGTTATGACATCTTTAAACCGCCCTGTAAATGGGGAGGTTACATTTAGAGAGAGGTTTTGTAGTCAAGAGGAGAATATGATTGGCCAAGAAAACCAGATGATGGACAATCTGATGCATTGTTATGACATCTTTAAACTGCCCTGTAAAAGGGGAGGTGACATTTAGAGAGAGGTTTCGTAGTCAAGAGGAGAATATGATTGACCAAGAAAACCAGATGATGGACACTGATGCATTGTTATGACATCTTTAATCCCCCCTGTAAATGGGGAGGTGACATTTAGAGAGAAGTTTCGTAGTCAAGAGGAGAATGATGTGATTGACCAAGAAAACCAGATGATGGACACTCTGATGCATTGTTATCACATCTTTAAACCGCCCTGTAAATGGGGAGGTGACATTTAGAGAGAGGTTTCATAGTCAAGAGGAGAATGATGTGATTGACCAAGAAAACCAGATGATGGACACTCTGATGCCTTGTTATGACATCTTTAATCCGCCCTGTGAATGGGGAGGTGACATTTAGAGAGAGGTTTCGTAGTCAAGATGAGAATGATATGATTGACCAAAGAAACCAGATGATGGACACTCTGATGCCATGTTATGACATCTTTAAACCGCCCTGTAAATTGGGAGGTACCTTTCACATGTCCTATTGTGATCTCTGAGCTGGGACAATGGAAATTCCTCTCGACAAAATAGGCATGGAGTTAAAGGTCCCAGGTCAGATGGTCTGCTAATCATTTCCTGTAAATACAAAGAAATTACAAATTGCTTTACTTTTCTCTAAATCCTTCTATACTTTTCAGAACTATTAAAAAACAAATATGCAAAGCATACACAACAGCACCCACAACTGAAACAGCAACAGGACAGGTACACTCGGTACAAAATCATACAAAATTATAACAAAGTGGATAACTCATACAATACCTGTTCAATGCTGAGGTTACACTGAACAGGGCAGATGTATAATGTGGCATAGTTAATAAGCGAAGCAGAATCTTTCAGATTTTGGGCTGTGTAGCCCTCATTTGGGCATGGCAGAGCTGACGACTGTCGAGTCCTGGTGCTGCCACAAGTCCTCATCAATTCAAAACCGCCTGCTTGTGTGAACTTTGGATAATTGGAATATATAAATTCAGTAAAGTTTTGGGGGCTATGTCCATTTCCTGAAAAACAAACAAGCCGGAAAATCAAAAGTCTTAGAAGCAAACGTTTACAAACAATGTAACATATAAAACTGGAGCAGTGGCTACAACAGATCCCAGGAACAACATCAGACATCTCAGTCCAGAAATGTGCAGTTCTAGGCACAGCCAAGATACTGGAGGAGAACCCTCAAGCTCCCAGGCCTCTGGTAGAGGACCTGAGCTCAGAGGACGAAAGAGAGAGAGAGAGAGACCACCCACGTAGGGTGAGAAGGGGATTTACATACATATATGTGTGTGTGCTTTATCTGCATACACACGTACACACACATATCTATCTAATGACATACCTCGAAAGCACAAACGTCTCTCCCCCAGCCCTGCCCTTTGAAGGCGTGCCTTCTCAGTCCTTGTGGGAGTCATTGAACTGTTTTTGTGGGCAAGGGCACAAAATGTGTGTCTATATGTGGCTGTGTGAGTCTGTGGACCGGCAGAACTGGTGGTTGGCTGGTTGCTGGCACGCCTTGGTTGCCTTGACCAGCCCATAGCACCACCTGACTGCCTAGTGTAAGGCGCAAAGAGCCTTGAAACTTCAGCTGTTATAAAGGAAAAACACAGTAACTAAATGCCAGCAACACAACACCTCATGTTGTATTTTAATCCATTAATCCATCTTTTACCCTAGGAATATTAAGTAATATATATCATATCTTGTCAGCAAAATTAACTTACCATCACCTGGATGTTGCCCCAAAGAAGTGCGACTGGCTGTTCCTGGCCTTGGTTCCTGTTCTGCTGTTAATTTTTACAAAACTGGATTAGGATATAAAGCTTTGGAAATAGATTAACCATAGTATATCAGTTGTGCAGTGCAGCACTCTTACAATCAACAAGAAATCCTGCAAGTTTGAAAACATTTGTTCTTTATTTGCCAAAGTTAGGATGGGGGAACAAAATATTTTAGCTCTTTCAGCCACCTGAAATAATATGTCCCCCCTACATAAAATGAACATGTACAGTGAATTAATTTCTTTGTTACCTAAAATTTGAATCATTAACTGAAGCTGTATATTTCAGTTTGCAGAAAAACTCCTAGCAAATGTGGTTGTGGATTTTCCTGTTTCCACTGCGGCAGTCTACTGCATGAGGTTGGACATTGCTGTGAGACTTATTCTTAACAGTGGTGATTATAACATTAATATTCTTATTTTGAGTGTTAATGAAAATTTTTATCATTACTATAATGATTTTATGTTTGATTAAAAAAATATGTACTTAGCCAAAACTTGATACATCAACTTGTGAAAACAGTTATTTAACAAAATTGTTTGTCAATAACTTAATAAGTACAATTTTATGTAGGGGGAACAGATTTTATCAGGTGGTTAAAATATTTTGTTCCCCCATCCTAACTTTGGCAAATAAAGAGCAAATGTTTTCAAACTTGCAGGATTTCTTGTTGATGATGAGGGGAATCAACACAGTAAAAGACTTGTAGGTAAATTAATTTGTTTCCATTTTATGTAGGGGGAACAGATTTTATCAGGCAGTTAAAATATTTTGTTCCCCCATCCTAACTTTGGCAAAAAAAAGAGCAAATGTCATGAAAATCACAGGATTTCTTGTTGATGATGAGGGGAATCAACACAGTAAAAGACTTGCAGGTAAATAAATTTGTTTCCATTTTATGTAGGGGGAACACATTATTTCAGGCCGCTGAAATATCCATTCTCTCCTCTTCTCCCCCCATAACTTTGGGAAATAAAAAGCAACTGTTTCCAAATTCTCAAAAATTATTATGTGTGATAGCATACTAGACATTTCCTTAATCCAGTAATCTGTCATTTTACATTAGAACGGGATTGACTAAAAAGTTCACACTCTTATCTTTTCAGGAAGTCTTTATTTTTGTGCCCTGCTATCAGCCAGCTTCCCTCCTCCTTTATCAGAAATGAAAAATTATAAATGCACACTTCGTGTTGGGAACCTGTGTTTGTTGACTGACTTTTATTTGTGAGGCTTATGAGGCAAAAGCTGAAAAAAAGATCGATTCTCTTCACGTTTAAAATAACACAAAACAGCGTAAAAAGACCTCCACACCAGACCTCGTTTATTTACGTATGTATTTTTATTTTGATAGCTGCCGATTAAACTGAAAGTTACAACATTGACATGATTATATGAGTAGTTTTTACCGAGAAATTGATCAGAAGCGCCGTGAAAATGGTCAGATCCGCCAGATCCACTTCTCTGGCTGCAATGCGCGCTCCCGACACAAGGGGAACAGATTTTCACAGGGGAACAGAATTTCTCACAAGACCGGCATCCTGCATGTTCTAGTTCTCTCCCAGGTTTAGCACACCTGCATCAAATGATGGCTCATTAGAAGGCCTAAGAACACTGACTTGCTGAGGAGCTTGTTACTGCCACTAGGGAGAGACTAAAACATGCAGGATGCCGGGTCACTTTGGACACCCCTGACCTAAATTAAACAAACAATATGTATAAAGCTTGATAACTTACAAGTACCGGTAGTCCTCCGGTTTTCTGTGACTGCGAGTGGCAGTTGAGTAGCAGTCGAAGTTGAAGCTGTTTTTTCAAAAGTAAAAGTTAAACAAAACTCAAAGGACCACAAAACACGTCGGATATGAAACTTGCAGCGTTCTAGTTCATCTATTCGATCGGCAGCTTCCCTAGGAAGAACCGATACGGAACGTGCTGCACCTCTGTGCAGACGCGGAGCCAGAAGGGGGGCCGGGGCGGCCAGTGCCCCCCTCTGTCATCTGATTGGCCCCTCCAGAGGCCCCCCCTGATGATTGACATGTAACAGCACCAGGTCATTCCTGTACATTATTTGGAATCATTCTAAGCCAACCTAATATCTAAAGAAGAAAAATAATAATAAATATATGAAAAGAAAATGTACAAAACTTTATATAAGTCCATGTGATGACATAAATAAATAGCTTTATATCAGGCGCGATACCAGCCTCCTTTATACTTGTACTCATAAAAACGAGCTGACATTGATCTCCTGGATGTTCCAGTTGTGCTGCGCTGTGGTGCAACTCAAAGGCTAAAGCCCTTCATACCTGGTGGTTGTAAAACACCAAGAAGTTATTTAACTGATCCTCCACAAAAAAAAAACAAAAAAACGAAGAGGGGCCGACAATGTTCGTAGTTTGGAGCAGAGGTGGCGCTGGAGATTTTTCGTTGTCCGTCAAAGAAAAAAATAATTTTATTTCCAATTTGTAGTCATCAAACGAAACATTTAGTATTTCTCTGTGAGACCGTTTTTGAAATCAGGTAACATTTCACGAAATGACGTGATTAGAATAGGCAGAACTCTGATCGTTTCCTGATCACTTCCTTCGGCCTGCAAGAGAAAAACCCCGCAGAAGCGGATCAG
>NW_006800212.1:846681-850048 GCF_000485575.1 Poecilia formosa | reverse complement strand
TTTTGTTCTCTGTTTTCAGGGAAGAACACATTTGAATCCAGGACAATGCTGGGCCTTTGCAGATTTTCCAGGACGTTTAGACATTGCTCTGTCCCACAAAGCCAACATAACGCATGTGTCCCTGGGACATATTACAAAGATGGTATCCCCCACTTCCTCAATATCTAGTGCCCCTAGAGAATTTTCTGTCTATGTAAGTCAAGTAAAATGAGTGTCAAAACTGTGAAACATATATATCCACCTGTAGTATATTTTAGCCTTTAAAATGTGATAGCAATGATTCAGTAGGAAATCATTTGATCACATCCTAAACTATTCAAACCTTCTGTTTGCACTAATGAATTTTCTGCTCATCTCAGGATCTGATATGTTTTTAGAGACACCAACTTTCACATATATAGAAAGAACAAGATAATGAACTGCATTTCTATCTAATTTTGTCTCAGAGAAAGAAGCATTTAGAAGATGAGGAAACTTATTTGGGAACTTTCCTGTATGATCAAGATGGAGACCAATTACAGACCTTCAAACTTCCTGTAAATATGTCAAATTTATATTTTATTAACCAAATACAGTTATTACAGAAGCCCAGAGTGACTGACCCTGTTATAAATATTGAGCATCTTTCCTAACATACAACCATAGGTTTCTTTACTGGGTATTACTAGCATTCAATATAAAAAACCCACTTTAAATAAAATGGCAGATACAGTATTATTGTTCATTCAAAATGCTCCAATTAAAATGTCTATTTAAACCATAAAATATTATGTTAATTCTGCACTTCCAGAGGTGTTGAGTGAGAATGTAACTGATAGATAGCATTGAAAAATTATGAGTCAAGTTTGTAGCAATTATGTTGTCTAGACCAATGTTTTTCAACCTTTTTTGAGCCAAGGTACATTGTTTTAATTGAAAGAAATCACAAGGCACACCACCAACCAAAAATGTAAACAAAGATACTCTGTAGCTGCCTATATTGCATATATAGTCATTCTTGTCAGTGTCTTGAATAGGAATCAAACACAAAATTTATTTTTATATTGTCAATTTCTTATTTCAAATTGCATTCAACATGTCCACTTCAAAATGTATGAATGTAGTAACATTCATGCATCACTAATTCTCTTGTTTTAGTGTAAAATGCTCTGTACCTACTACCACTCATCCATCCATCCATCCATCCATCCATCCATCCATCCATTTTCTTTACACCCTTGCCCCTTACTGGGGTCGGGAGGGTTGCTGGTGCCTAATTACAATTTTGTAATTACGTTACACAATTAGGCCACTAGTCACTACTACAGCAGAGACACTCAAAGATGGCATTATTTGCACATAATTTGTTTTCAAAAAATATTTTAAGACCAATTACTGTATTTTCTGGACTATGAGTGCACCATACTATAAACCGTACCTTCAAAATTTTTGAAAACCCCTTCTCCCTGGAAACTTACATATATCAGCCGCACCGGGCTACAAGGCCGCTGGTATCTCTGCCGCTCTCGGTTTCCCATAAGGACCAGCAGAGGGCTGCATTCTAATAACTACTGGATATATTAAGGACGCAGTTCTCCGTCTCCAAATCGGTTTTGTTCACGGCGAGTTTACGTGCAGCGTCTTTATTTCCCTCATGTACTGCCAGATCGATACTCCTCAACTTAGAAGCTGCATCATATGAGTTTGAAAACTTTTCTCCGTCATGCCTGCTGCTAAAATGTGCTTGTTTTTTTTCATATAATTTTATTTCAAACAATTAACATGAACATACATATGGACGTTAACTCAATGACAAATATTAAAAGATAATAATAATAAAAACAAATAAAGAATAATTACAGACATTCAGTCTCGCGAGACAAAAGTATATATTGGTAAAATAAAACGTTTTGTACTTTTTCAGTTATAGTTTTCATAAGAAAGTGTTCTAGGATTTGCTTGTTCTAAATGAAACTTAGCGCGTTCTTCTTTGATTTCCAATTTTGACTTCCAATGATTCACTTCCTGCTAAAGAGCCCCCTGGTGGTTTTTTGGCCATCATTTAAGGAGGAATTTTTTTTTTCTTGGCATAAATCTCATTAATAAGATTTTCATTATGTCTTATTAATAAGACTTTTATTGTGTCCTGACAACAAAAAAGCTAACCTTTCATTGTTACGGAGTGGAAGCTTCTTCAATCAGGACAGAGACTCTGATTTCTTTGACTGAACATTTCTGTTCACTTTTTATTGAGGAGAAACAGCAACAGCTGTTCGTTACCTAGCAACCAAAATCAACAGAAGCAAGACAGTGACAAAATACAGAACCAGATCCTGTTAAGCATTCTTCAAAATAAAAGACTTCCCCTATCCAAATAAATCATGCCTCGCACTTAAATATGTTTCACTTCAGCTTTTGCAATTATATACAATCATGTTAAATTTAGTTAATAATAATGTAAATTATGCTTAATGTACAATTGTAAATAAGTCACTTATAATGCAAATTTTACTTTACATATACAGTATGTGTAAAAAAAGTCACAACACAATAAGTTTTGTTGTCACAGTGTCACAACATAACATTTTGTTTTCTGGTTAGAAAAATATCAGTATAATTGCCTTGCTCGAGAAAAACTATGCAAAGTATATTTACAGCAAGACCAGTTTCACTAGGCTTCCATGCACTTTAAGACGGATCTCCTTTGTTTCTGCTGTCTGTTTGTAACTATGGCTTATCAGTCTAACCTCCCTAATTTGTATCTCTCTTGGTTTACAGGATGAGAACGTTGGTTCCTATGGCTTTGTGACTCTAAAGGTAAATAGTAACTGGGGTAATCCAGATTACACCTGCCTTTGTCATGTCATGTTATTTTTTANGTAATCCAGATTACACCTGCCTTTGTCATGTCATGTTATTTTTTAGGCTTAAGAGACAAAAGTTGGAAAAAGATCAATTCTCTTCGCGTTTAAATAACACAAAACAGCGTAAAAAGACCTCCACACAAGACCTTGTTTATTTACTTATTTTTACACCTGCCTTTGTCATGTCAAAGTGCATGGAGAACTAGCTCTATGAATCACAACACAGAGGAAAGGGGTAAGAGCTGTTGCCTTGCAGTAAAGAGATTCTGGGTGCTCCGGCTTAACTCCCACAGTAAAACCATCACTGTTAGGTTTATTTGGTCTGTCCAAATTCTCATTTGTGAGTGTGTACAACTAATATTGTAACTAAATCTGTCTTTCTTCTTTCAGAGGTTTGCTGACATGATTGTGTTTGTTGTATTTTTTATTATTTATTTTTGCCCTCTTGAAGCCAGCCAGCCTCGGCAGATGGCTGCTCATCCTGAGCCTGGTTCTGCTGGAGGTTTCTCCTTTTAAAGGGAGTT
>NW_006800212.1:845291-846671 GCF_000485575.1 Poecilia formosa | reverse complement strand
CTCCGGGTACTCCGGCTTCCTCCCACAGTAAAACCATGACTGTTAGGTCAATTGGTCTGTCCAAAATTTACTTGGGTTCGAGTGTGTATTGCATGGTTGATCGCCCTGTCTCTCTCTAAATAGAGCAGGATCCATTAAAACATCTTTTGAAATAATTCTTATTTTCTTAACCTTCTCCCAAAAAGCCCTGGTTTTGTTGCATTGTCCTAAGCAATGTAATAGTACCCCTTTCTCCACCATGCATATGAGGTCTGCACAATGGCGCAGTCCATAGCGCTGTTGCTTTGCAGAAAAAAGGTTCAGCGATAGTAAAAGTGTCATGCGTGGGTTCTCTCCGGGTACTCCGGCTTCCTCCCACAGTAAAACCATGACTGTTAGGTCAATTGTTCTGTCCAAATTTTACTTGGGTGTGAGTGTGTATTGCATGGTTGATCGCCCTGTCTCTCTCTAAATAGAGCAGGATCCATTAAAACATCTTTTGAAATAATTCTTATTTTCTTAACCTTCTCCCAAAAAACCCTGGTTTTATTGCATTGTCCTAAGCAATGTAATAGTGCCCCTTTCTCCACCATGCATACACAAATCTAGAATGATGGGGTTAAATTATTCAATTTTGCAGGAATGATGTATATTCCCATAGTCCATTTATACTGAAATAGTCTAGACTTTGTTCTAATGGATTGAATATGAGGGCTGCACAATGTGCAGTTGATATCGCTGTTGCCTTTAAGCAAAGAGGTTCAGAGATAATAAAAGTGGCATGCGTGGGTTCTCTCCGGGTACTCCGGCTTCCTCCCACAGTAAAAACATGACTGTTAGGTCAATTGGTCTGTCCAGATATTACTTAGATTGTCCTAAGGAGTTGCACAATGGCGCAGTTGATATAACTGTTGCCTTTCAGCAACGAGGTTCACAGATAGTAAAAGTGGCATGCGTGGGTTCTCTCCGGGTACTCCGGCTTCCTCCCACAGTAAAAACATGACTGCTAGTTTGCCCGTTCAAATTCTCCTTACTTGTGAGTGTGTGCTGCATGGTGGTTTGTCCTGTGTGTCACTGTGTTGCCCTGGGATGGATTGGCAACCTCTACAATTCCATGTTGTGAATTTAAGTTATATATTTTTTGCACCATTTAAAATGAAAACACTAACACTTTTACATAAACTGTTGTTACATTTAACACAAACTGTCTGAGAGCATTAATATATTCAAACATAAACTCTGTAAACAGTGCAGCAGCACTACTTTCCTTTATGTCCCTTTTTTAACATGTGTAATGTAAACTAATATTGTTACTAAATCTGTCTTTCTTCTTTCAGAGGTTTGCTGACATGATTGTGTTTGTTTTTTTTATTTTTGCCCTTTTGAAGCCAGCCAGCCTCG
>NW_006800212.1:807801-844962 GCF_000485575.1 Poecilia formosa | reverse complement strand
CAAAGCGATCAGGTGTTTCTAGGAGACAGGTCGTTATCCCAAGTCCGGTTTTGCAGGAAGTTTCTCCCTATAAAAATTCAGTTATCTTCCTCACTGATCAAAATTTCAATTAATTCACTGTACTCCAATGTCCTCCTGTAACTGCTGTCTGTGCTTCCATTAAGGTACCAGAATGGGAGGCTCCAAGGGTCAGATGGGGACTTTGGTCTATTAGTACAAGGGGCTTCCGTTCCACATGGCCAACGTGTGAGACAAGTGGAGATTTGAGCCAGATGCACGGGTGTGGGAGGTTCTGGCTCAATACTTGGAGAGGAGCCGCCCACCCACACTTGAAGGAGGTCCACACCTTGGAGCACTCGCCTACACCTGAAGGGATTGATGGGTCCATGCTTGAAGGAGAACTGTGCATGACAGAGGGCCAGAAGGAGGCATGCACATGTCAGTTCAGCGGTTCCCGGGCATATGCCAACATGCCTGGGCTTCTGTCCACATCCTCTAGGCTTGTGTTTTAAAAATAAAGGCCTCAAAAGTACTTCAAATGGTTACTGGTATTGTATCCACTCATTCTTCTTTAATGGCCTTTGAGGGGGCCCGTAACACTCCAAATCAGTAAATCTCAGTCCTTTAGAGCACTTTTGGGATGTTGTGACATGGAAGATTTGTATCATCAATGATGAGTCAACAAATATGCAGCAATTCCTGATCTGACCAAGATACAACTAATTTGTACAGTCCTTCCAACATACACACAACTGAATGTGAGAAACTGCAACATTGCATGGCATGTGCAGGGTTTCCTTCAGAAAACTTGCTAGGCTTGGGGCACCAAGGCTGTCCACTGGGGTTTTGTAGATGTTGACAGGAAACGTAAGGTATTACTGTGTAATTGTTACTGGAAGACATTGCTGACAATACTTAAACCCAAAACTATAGAATCTAAAAAACAACAAATAAAAAATACACAATTTAAAAAAATATCAGTTATTTGCGATTCTGTTAAATCCAAATTAAGTCATCAGTTCATTGATCTCTGAACACAATGCAATGCTGATCACATTTATAACTGGCCCAAGGCATAAATTAAATAAGAGAATATCAATGCAGTTAAATTTGATTTAATGGCTTCAGCATAGATAAAAGATTTAAAATAGTGTAACACTTGAATTTAAGGTTTTAAGGAGCTGGCAAGTTTACTTTGTAAGAGTTCAAAGAACAATATTTATAGTTAGATTGTTTTGTTACCACAATCGGATGCTGTCAGTTAGATCTCTGAGTTTTAGCTCTGTTTGTTCACAAATACATCTTAAAATGGAGCTAATAGCGAAAGTTCAAGCTGGAAGACTCCGTCCCCTCCTTTCTCCATCGGTCTCATGCTCATATCCAACCTCAGCGCAGGACCTCACCCAGCGCATCCACTCATCAATCAAGCTCTGTATAAAAGGATCTACACCCAAGCTGTCAGCCGGTGTCCAGCTGGGTTCAATCCGTTCATCTGCACGCCACAGCTTTGCAATTCCCCGTCCTTCTACCTCGGCCTGCTGTCATGAAAGCCGTTTAGCTGTGGCTCGGCCCCTTCTTTTTACCCTCAGATGCAAGAGATCATTTCAAGCAGCGTCTTCCATTTTATGTAGGGGGAACACATTATTTCAGGCGGCTAAAATATTTTGTTCCCCCTCCTAACTTTATCAAATAAATAGCAAATGTAATCAAAATCACAGGCTTTGTTGTTGATGAGAGGAATGAACACAGTTAAAGACTTGCAGGCACATTAATTTGCTAAATATTTTTAGAGGGGGACCAGATCATTTCAGGCAGCCAAAATATCCATTCTCTCCTCTTCTCCCCCCATAACTTTGGGAAATAAAAAGCAACTGTTTCCAAATTCTCAAAAATTATGTGTGATAGCATACTAGACATTTCCTTAATCCAGTAACCTGTCATATTTTACATTAGGACAGGATTTACCAAAAAAGTCTACAATCTGATCTTTTCAGGAAATCTTTATTTTGGTGCCCTGCTGTCAGCCAGCTTCCATCCTCTTGTATCATAAATGAAAAATTATAAATGCACACTACGTGTTGGAAATCTATGTTTGTTGACTGACTTTTATTTTTTAGACTTAGGCCACCCAATATAACTTATATATGATTCCATTTGAGACATATCAACAAATGTCTACTTTTTAAATGTGTGGCTTTTTTAATACTTGTTGCTTCAATGAAGTGCCCGAAGTCTGTACTCGAGGGCCGGCATCCTGCATGTTTTATCTTAGTGAAAATAGATTTTTTTCCCCCTTTCAATCAGTGTTTATTCAGTAGGATTATTCAGCACATCATGTTTTATTGACGTCAAGTGACGACTGCATTGCTCCTCAGCTTTTTTATAAACAAGGTGATGAACCTGAAAACCAACATAGTTTTGAGCTCATCTACTTTTAATAAAGTAAATGTCATAAAATTATGACATAATTTGTCATATTATACAAATGGAAGAACAATCATGGAAGCAATGACCAAGTGTGTTTAAGCGATGTATTAGAATTGTTGTATTAGCTACAGTTACTCATGAAAACAATATTTACCCCCACTATTAATTTATTTCACCTTTAAGTGACCTTTATATATATTTCTAAGGTTTATAAACAGAGTTGTAGTCACGGGAAGCCATGTAAACTTAGTATAGCAATTAACAAAAACAACTGCTAAGGTTAAACAGGGTTCTCTCCATATGAGCTCCAGACGGGACTGATGTTTCCAGGACCTGCGACCCGGATTCCAGGACCCACAGGTGAATCGGCACATTTGTTTCATAATGATCTCTTTAATGAGAGATCGAGATAGTTTGGCATGTCATCAACTCCGTCAGATGTCAACTCCATCAGAGTTTTTGTGACTCTTTCAGTGAAATTGTTGTCAAATCTCACTTAATTGTGCAATTAATTCATTTTAATGTATTTTACATAAATTGCATTACTAGTTTGTCACCACCTTCAGTTCTGTCAACTCCGTCATGCACTGTCAACTCCATCAGATGGACTTTTTGTTGTTTTTGGTTTTAAATAATATTTATTTTGTTTCTTGAGAAGCATTTGTCTGTAAAATGAGTAAAAATATCACTAATGGGGTATTTTAAAAATAATTTTATATTCATTTTTGTCAGATGTTGATGACAAAGTTCTGGGTCAGATCAATTAAAAATTTATTTTTTTTTAAAAAAAATTTGCAACTGGGAGCCTGCACCTTAGCATCTTTACATTTTCTAAACATTATTTGTCATATTTGCATACATAAGGTTGAGAAATAATAAAAATAAAAAAAATGGGAAAATTAAAACCCATTTTGTCCCTATTCTGAAGAATCACTGATTTAACAAATCTCAATATCTATAACATTTGAATCTGGAGGAACCATCTACGGTTGACACTCTGGCGTCGAAGTACCGGCGTTCCACCCTTCCACCCTTCTTATGCTGCCGTAAATGAGATGATCAGCCTCCGGTGTGATGATGACGTCATCGATGAAGCCACAGCCCGCCACCTCTCGGACTCCATCTAGTAGGGAGATAACTCAGCAACCCAAAGGAACAAACTAAAATCCCAGAACCTAACAATTTGTTTAAAAACATTAATACGATTTCACAAGTGGAAAAAGAGCACCCCGGTGAGTGACTTCAGATTTATTCATACTAGTTAAATATGGAAGAAAGAAACTAAAAAAAAAGTTTGGTCATATGAGATAAGAGACATAATAACTCCAGCAATGTCTTAAAAACATCACTGGGAAAAAACAACATAAAAACCCCCTCAGAGAAACAAAAACACCAACAATGATACACATGTCGAGGAAGTAAAATCTAAAGGGTCAAGAAGGTCCAGTGGAAAACCAAAAGCTGAACTGAATCATCTGCTCAGTCACCTCCCTTCAGCCTTCGTGGTTGCAGAGCTGGAGGATGATCCTTGTTGTTTTTTTGCTCCACATTGTCTACATTGAACTCCATGTAGTTGTTGGGAATCGTGTGTCCTTGTTGAGATTGGAAGACCGTCACATTGCTGTCATCACCCCTTTTGTCATTGACTGGTTTCCTTTTTGACTCAGGCGTAAGTTCACAGAGCTCATACATGTTATAAGCAGCGTCTTTTTGTAAAAAGTGCGAGTAGATTAGTGTTTCGTCAATTTGGGAGTAAATACCGTCCTCACAGTCTTCTGGGAAGTTCTCGAGTCTTGTCTGGATGTTGGTGTCGCCTGAATTGTAGACTGACACCTCCATCCTGGGCTCTTTTTTCTTCTTCCTTTTTTTGCAGAAAAAAACAAAACAATAAAGAGCTGATTCCTCCCCCCCCACCCACTGAAAGGGTAAGTGTTAATAGAAGCAGAATGTCTTTAAACTCTTTTCTATTTTTTAGAAGTTAATGATGTTATTATTTCTTTCAGGTTTTTATTATACTTCCACCCCAATGCAACGCTTTGATCTTGCCTGGCTAAAGCGATTTGTTTCTAGTTTTCTTTCTGATCCAGCCATTATTTCTTTTAAACCGATTAAGACAATAATCAGAATTTATGTATTTGTATCACAAACGCCTTTGTTTATTCAGTTTAAGGCTTCACACATCACGTTGTTTTCACATTGTCCACATGATGTCGCAGTAGAGCAAATGAAGGCACATCGGCTCATGAGCCGAACAATGGGATAAAATGCCTCAGTGCATCATGAAGCTTCATCTCAACATAACTACGCTAAGGAAACACGAGAAAAACACTGGGTGGAGGGACGAAGTGTTAGGAATACACGAAAGGAACCCGCGAGTAGTGACTGAGAATAAGGTGCTTAAATACTGAAGAGGTTGAATGCTGAACAAAACACCTGGACTCGGGGATGAGGAAGAGTGCACAGGGGATTAGGAATTAAATCTAACACTAAAGAATAACTAGACTGAAGAAGCATAATAAAACTACAGAAAATAAGAATAACTAGAAACCAAAAATAAACATAGACACTAAGAAGGACTGAACAAAAATAAAACAGAAACGACTTAACTCATCAAAAATGTGTTGTGATTTATCATGACAAACTGTGCAAAACAAAGAAGTGAGGCAATGTGCATCTAAGCAGATCACATTAGGTTTACAATGAATAAATAAATAAGCTGAAGAACTCACCTCATCATAATGTAAACCACCATCAGCACTACAGCAGCACTGACAACCAGAGCAGCCAAAACACCAAGTGTGGTCTGCAGATGAGTGTCTAAAAGAGGAAAAGAGAACAAATCCCAAATTTAATCAATTTTCTTTCAGCACCTATGTTTAAAACTTCTGATGAATTCAGGAAAACGTTACCTTTCTCCTCATTTCTCTTTGTTGGCTCAAAATTGCTCATGTTTCCAACTATTAGGAATTAAATGAATAGAAAAATGAATCAATTACTCACATCTGTAACTTTGGCATTTCAGATGTTTTTTCTTTCATTTTATCTTAGTAAAAAACAGAAATCAGTCAGCTCAGGCTTCATTAATGAGGACACTCATTAAGTCATGTAATGTCTCTTCTGGGTTTAATTTGATCTTCAGCAGATGCTAATAATTACACAATATTGTACACCAGCTAATAACTAAATTGGTTTATCAAGAGCTTTTATTTTGGAAAGTTCAAGTTGCAAAGGTTATGCCTACATTCACACAGTCTCTTTTCAAACCAAACTTTTTACTAATGTCATGCTGAGCCTCAACACTGATTTTTGGCATCTCAAATATTGAAACATCTTGACGCTGATTGAACCTCCAAAACTGAAAATGAACAAAATTAAGCAAATGTTCACATTTGCTTCATAATTTAGTCAAATCATTCGTTGAGTCTTAGTTTCCTCCTCTTATTTGGCACATGTCCTGGTGACCAGTCAATAATTCATCATATAATTCAGTTAATTTCCACATTTATTCTAGTGATTGTCATGCTGTTGAGATCTGCTGCCTGATGCAGAAAACAAACACCTTTATAACCTTTGAGTGAAATAAGTAAAGGTCTGAATTTAGGCTATTCTTGTGACAGACATATGAAAAAAATTGAAGGATGCACATGGTAGTTAAATGGTTGAAAATAAGACATTGTTAAGTCTCAATTATCTGGAATTTTAACAGGAACATCTACAGGTTTGATAGTCACCATGGATAAAACACTGATGACAGGAGATGCAAATAATAGCAGCCTTTAAACTACTAAACAAAGTCTGTATCAACTTCAGAAAAGTTAAAAGAGTCTCTGGATTCAGGTCTATCAGACTTCCCCTTTAAAACAACAAACCATCTCCTATTCCCATTGCACCACATGCAACATTCACTGGATAATAACATTTGAAGTAATGTTGTACACAAACCTGGGGAAGCAGTCACTGTGAGATTCATGGAGAGTCCATCAGGACGTCTTGTGTCCATCTGACAATTCCTCAGCCTGAGTGAGAAGCTTCCCTGTTTCTGTTCTGGCTGGACGTCACCAAGTCCAACAACCTGGCTACTCGTCCCTTCGTTTCTGTAAGTCACTTCCGCATTGTCCTTTAAGCAAGTCGGCTGCTTCAGGTTCAGGAATTTAATTGCTGTTTTATAATTATAGGGGACCTGAAAATACCACTCCATCAGGTCATTGTTGGGAAAACTGTTTGGGTAGTTTGGTGTCAGCAGCGTTGAGGACAAAGAGCCTTCTTCTAATGTGACTGAAATTTTGGCAAGGGCTGAGAAAGAAAGAAAATTCACAAATATGTTACTGCGGGAGATACAGAAAAGAAAGACATTAAACAAAAACAAAAAGACAATCTTACTTACTTGTTATTTTCTCCACTACAGACACATTAAACTGGCCTCTGCTTAGCGTCTGTCCTGCTGGGAGGTCCAGAGAGAAGCTCTCATGACCTCGGATCGTTACACTTCTGATGGTCCCATGTGAGCAGAATTTCCCTAGGAGAATATTTGCTACTCGGAGAGTGTAGGTCTGTTTATTGGTACAGCTGTCACTTGGAGCAATCTGAGTCAATCCTGTGTTAGCAAAGTTTAACTGGAATGATTTTTGTGAATCAGCCTCAAATTTCCAGGTGATTGTGCGATTGAAATTTGAGAGCCCAAAGTCAGAAAGGAGGTTGTGGCCACACGACGTTGAGGTGCATGCTGCAAAACAGAAATATATATTTTGGAGAGAAGTTAAATTCTGAAAGTATATGCAGATAATTTTAGCCTTTTTACAGCATATTGGTTTGTTCTCACATTAGAAGCTCAAACTTTAAACGATTTGCTCAACAGAGTAAATTTTCTTCATAAAAAGTTGGATTTATGTACAACTCTATTTTACTGATAAAAAAGCATTTGATAAGATTTCACAATGTTGTAGCATTCAGACAGAGATATTTGATCATATCTGCTTTATTGTCTTGCAGCGATCACAAGACTTTCCTCTAAACTCATCTTGTATTTCAAAGGGTCCACGGCATCACAGATTCTATCACGGCCCCCAGAGCTTTTGAAAGGAAAGCAGGCCCAAAGCATCACAGAGCCACCACCATACTTAACTGCTGCCTTAAGGCGCTATTCTACATATTTTTCTGACTGAAAATCTCCTTTGAAAGAAGCACATAGTTCAAGTTAATATTTAGGAAACTTCACACATTTACATCTGTGATGGTAGAACAGTAAAAGTTTTCAAAGCCTCAAAAATTGACGACTTGCCCTCAGACACACGTTTATTTTTCTTTTACCACTACAATAAATTTGAGGTATATTGTTAGCTACTTTACTTTAAACTCAAAATTATGCTATAAAATGACTTTGTTAAAAGGCCAAGAAAACCTTTGTTGAGAGCCAGAGGCTAACTGGGTAGATAAAGTTCAGGCTCATTTATGTCTGATAGTTCTGGTGCCTCTTTTTGAACCTGCAGTACACATCATAAACTGATCTATGACCCGGTACAGAGGGAAAATTGGCTGAAACAATGAAATATATGAAGCCTAAATGTCATAATGTATGTTTGTGTTAAGAGGTCTATTTATTTAATCTTCAGGAAATAAACATCAGTGTGATTACCAACAAATATAATCGTTGACTAAGTGTAATTAATTTAATGGGTCAAAATGAGTCTTTAATATTTCAAATACAGTATACTTTTTACATCTTTAAACTTTCTAGCACTGAATGTGTAGGTTATTCATATCTTATCAAATCCTCTGCACATTCAGTGGCTGCAATGGACGCTTGATGACCCAAGGACTCTTCGATTGCTTTAAAATGATTTTTGTCCTCCATCATCAACCTGATGATTCATGATTTTTGGGTAAACCAAACATCATAAACTTATTTTAGAACAACAAAATAAGTTATTTTTAACTTTATTTTAACTTTATTTAGCTGAATAAAGCACCAGTTGAAAAGAAGTAACCATAAAATATTTAGTTTTACCTATGTTGCGCACGATTTCCACTTTGAAATAATCTTGAGGTCTTTCACAGCGAAACTGAATGTCATTTTTACTGTTGGACTTCAACTCGATTTTCCAATCCCAGGACCAGATGTTGCATTTCTGACACACTTTGCAACCGTTGCCTTTAACGTTGATGATGTTTATGGTGGTGCCCCCAACAACAAAGATATTGGCTATCTTGACATCTGGAAAACATCACAAAGTAATAATTTAATCAGAGAGGAGAGATAAACAAGTCAAAAATACGGATATTAAACATGGTCTATAATACACATGGAGCCTATTAACATATTTTCACCTGCAACATGTGGTAGGAGAATGGGGTGATTTTGACACTCTTCATGTAGTTTCAATTATCAAACAATATTATCTTCAGTGAATTGTATGTTAATGAGTTATGAAAACTTTGGAATGGAGGGACCTTATAATTATTTTTCATAAATTGCTGAAAAGATAGGAGAAACTAAACACAACTTGTGCATTTGTGGCAGCCAACACCACACAACGAATGGTCATCACCAGTGACGTCATTACGATAATATGACCCCTTTCATCAGTACCAAGTAATTGAAAAAGTTACTATTTCCATCATAGTAATCGGATTAAAGATACTTATCCAAGTCACTCTGCCTTACTATATTTGTCATTTTACTTAGTAAAAATATAAATTGTTGCATTCTTCTTGGTCTCAGGAAGCGACATTTGATCTATGTGACAATTCAGTCACGTTATCGGAATGACAGCATCTCGTGTAAACATACCAGTCACAAATTTAAGAAATGGAGAGATAAATTCTTCATATAAAACAAGAAAACTATGAACAACCCTGACTGACCACTTCATGAGAATATCTTGGGAAAACAGAGTGTCTTCAGTCAGAGGTTGGTTCAATTTCACTGTAATACAGACTGCTACAAGAAATCTTTCCTGCATACAGCTATCATCATCTAACTGAATACTTTGAATTAATGAAAGTTAGTATATTTAATTTCCCTTTGAGATCAATAAAATATTTTTTAATTTGAATTTGAAAACAACATTCCAGCAAGCAAATGATTAGACAAAAGGGAATTGAAGTGACAAGGTTAACAGGGGAAGACTCATAATTTAATGTAAAGGCTTCAACATAGAAAATGAAACTAAGAAAAATGTCTAAATATAAGCTTTCTCCAGCACTCCACAATATGTTACCTCATCAGAAAAAAAATAAATAAATTCATTAAGTTGCCTGGTATTCAGAAAGTTGCCTCAGTTGGGTATTCTGAAACAAGACCAAAACTAAATTACTTAATTTATTTCTTTGTGAATTTGATAATACTTCAACTATAACTTACAAGGTCTATCTTAGCATACTATCCTTTTACCTAAATTATATGCGTATGTTTTCCACGCTCCTTCAACCTTCCTTCGGGAAAGAGGGGGAGGGGCGGGGAGGGCGATTTATGCTTTCGCATCCACCTGAATAATGTGTAGTTGCGCCACCGATTATATTAACAATAAATTACAGTAATTCACATCTGCTCTCAATATGTTTGTTTTTCTACTTACTCTGGGCGTCAATGAGGGAGAGGACGATGAGAAAAAGTAAAATCCGCAAAGAGATTCTTCCTGATTTATTAAAGTACATCTTGCGTCTCTGTCAAGATGATCCTGATCGAAAGCAGTGAGCGTTTGTTTCATGTCATTGTCAGAAATCACATCTATTCTTTGTTTCCTTTTCCAGGTGAAGCACAGGATGTTCCTTTTAAGGCAACTTGTTGACTTCCGTCTGAACATACTTGGCAAGTGCAGGAGAGTTCAGACAGGTAAGGTGAGGGCGTGGCCAAGCGGCCATAATGGCACGTCATTTTCTCTGGAAAATGACTAACAAAAGGAAAAAAAACATTGCTTCAGGATAAATGAAAAGTCCTGAAACAAATGCATTTCTGAACTATAAAAACGTCTAACTACAGAGTATTTATTATATATAGTAAAATAAATAAAAAAATAACTTTTCCAAACTTTGGAGAAAATTTAAATAAATAGTTAGGTTATTTGTTCATAAAGGGTTAGTAGATATCACACAAAAGATTATATTGTGTTATGTTTATAATGTACTGAATTATAAAGAAATGCTAACAACTTTTACAAGAAGCATTATTTAAACATCTACTCAACCTATTTAGATTAAATTAAGATTGAATAAATTGAAACAGCCTTAGTGTACCGCCATAGGGAAATTCAGGTTTAACAGCAGCAACAAAAACAAAGTTTCACACAAAATTAATGTGTTAAAAGCAATATTTAAGAAAACAAGGTTTACAGTAGTAATAATCCTTCTGCCTCCCACCGCCTGGGACAGGCCAGTTCTGTCCATCTTAGCACTTCCTGCTGATGAGCTTATCTAATTGCCTCCTTTCCGATGTAGACAAGCTGCTGCTCCCACAGCAAATACTGTAGAAGATGAGTGATGCTACCACAGAGCCGAAGAACGTCTTCAGGAGAACAATCCAGAAAAATTTCTGTCTTCTCAGCAGGTAGAGTCTATTCTGACCCTTCCTGTAAAACGCATCAGTGTTGTGAGTTCAGTCCAGTTCATTGTTCAGGTGAACACCCAGACACTTACATGAGTTCACTATTTCAAAGTCTCCCTGGATGTTCACCAGTGTCCGTGAGGTGGGACTGTCTTAGTAGAAATCCATTACCAGCTCCTTGGTACAACAAGAGAGGTACTCAAAAAAATCTGACTTTGCCTTACATATTGTGTATTATTGTTAAATAATAAGAAAATTCGTCATCATAAGGCAAAGAAAGCGGAGCGATAATAAAGCAAGATAAAGAAAACTGAGCCAAAATGCGACACAAACAGCTGTTTGACATGTAAAACATTTATTCTCCCTGTTATAAGATTTCCTTTTACATTCTGCCTTCACTTTGTCACGTGGGAGCAAACAGACTGCGCCTGATCCATTACTCAGAGCTGAGAGGAGCTGCAGCAGCTACTCAATTTCTTTCACTGTGGATTTCAGGTTTTTCCTCCTCAGTCATGGATCTTACAGGGCTGTGATAGACTGAGCAGTAAAAGGAGAATCAGGGATAGATAGGTTTAAGTCCAAGAAGAATTGGTTTTTATTTCACTCAAAACAGAAACTTGGGTAAATAGTGAAAAGTGACAAAGTTGGGCCTATAAAAATGGTCAAAGTAACAGAATTCAACTCAGACTAACTCAAACAAACATACCTACCTAAATGAGTCAAAGGGGAAACTTAACCCTCGTGCGATCTTAACATTCTGTTTACTTCCCTTGTCCTACAGGTCAAAAAAGACCCGCCCTAACAAAAGCCCCCAAATAAAGCAATTTACTTGATTTTGAAATCCCAAATCTATTTTGCATGATGAAACAATTATTATTATTATTATATTATTATTATTTATCAATTCAACTCAATTTAAATCATTTTTATCATGTATTTTTTGTTACACAACACGAAACGATGATCACAGCATTACACTTTTCTTTTTACAACAAACCAGCTGTCATAAGTTTTCTTTTACACAGTAAAGGTCTATTATTGTAATTATATAAGTGTGAAGGAATTACTTCTGAATTAACTATACTGAAAGGGAAAAAAGTCAACAATCTGCAACTTTTTTGTCAACAGTTCATTATTTTATACTGTTTAGGACATCAATTATGAAAATACTTCTCTCATGAAACATCCTTCAACATGAAATATGGAAAATGTTCAACATAAGAGCATCTTCAACATAAGATGTTCAAAATATTATGTTTAACATCCTGCAAAGTAATTTTGCAGGATGTTAAATAATTTTGCGGTATTTATGTTCATCTTGCAGATCAAGATGTTAAAAATGTTACGGTCAAGATTTTGAACATCTTGACCATAAGATGTTCAAAATCTTGTGTAGGACTCTGATTTAGGGCACCTTTATATCCTCTATACTGAATTTGTTTGTATTAAGTCTGGCTAGCTGCAGGTGTAGGTGCAGGTGCAGGTCAAATGCAAGTTCAATTCATACATCAATCCAGTTTACTTGATGTGTGTGTGTATGTATTAGAGACAGTTTTTGTGTGACCTTTGAACTTTTTTCTGCTGTTTAAATGGTTTTATAATTCACGGGTCAGAAATTACCCATAAGACAATCCTTGTACCCTAGTGGTGTACAGCCCAAATGGAATCATAAACAAAAACAAAGTACCACTTTTTCTAATGATGGGGTCCATTTAGGAAAAATCTTAAAATTTCAAGTTGGAAAAAGATCGTTTAGGGTATTTTTTTCTACAGCTAAACATTGTAATGGGTCACTTTTGACCCGCAAGATAACACAAGGGTTACTTGCTGATCAGGCCACACAGAAGACACAAAGGGGAGAACACACAAAATCTTAACTGAAACTATATAAGAAAATCCCATTTCCCCCTTCTGATGCTGAGCTGTGGTACGGACCAATTTGCAGTCTCATCTTTGTTCCCCTGAAGAAATGGAGCAGCACTGAGGTAACTCAAAACAAACGAAAGTTAAATAAAGTAAAACATATAAAAGTGTAAACTAAAATGTGTTCACTTATTCCAGAAAACAGTGTATAGAATTCTAAACAAAAACCAATTACTCTGTAAATTAAATCCTATATTTAAAGAAACAAAATATAAGTGTGATGAGATTGATAATGGACTTTTGTGTGTGGTGTGATTGAATGCTACCACATTTGTGTGGCTGTAACCGAAGTCATCACAAGGGCTGTTTTTGTCCTGTCTTTTTCTATATTTTTGGAGCCTTTCTTTGCACATCCTCCAAATCTACAAATTATGGATCTGGTCAACTAGTCTCGCAGTGCAATGGATAAAATTTTCTTGACGAGAAGTCTGGGCACAGGAGAGCCCTCTTGTCCTGCAGAGACACACCCAGCATGATTCACCCTGGATTTATACATGATAACAGGATTTCTGCTGTTTGGAGCTTGTGGATTCCTGGATTATCGACAAATTTGTGACGGACTTGGCCGAACTAGCCAACACTCAGACTGTTAGTGTGGACAGAGTTGAAAGTGAGTCTTGCTGAGACTCGCAGCCCAGCTGAGGACTCTAAAACTCACTAAAGAGTTGGAATCGATCTTGGAGAAGAACTAGTTTCGGCTCAGTGGAACGACTAAACTAATTTGGATAATTGGGAACTGAGATGTATCGGAGAGACTTTAGGGAAGATTGAAATGTATAATCTTCCCAACCTAAGACATTCTGTATCTGAATTGGCTTTTCCTGTGTGGCCTTGGAAGGGCTCCATATTTCCAATCTTTCTTGAAGATATGTAAATATAACGCTCCTGCCCACCTCACCCCCTCCTGTATCCATGGAGCTGTGGAGCTGAGCGCTCTCAAGTACATTCCTCGATAAACAACACCTCTATCGGACTTTGCCAGGAGGTTCAGCCACCTGGTTTCACGGCCCTGTGACGTAACCGCCTTCACTCATGTCTTTGTTTTGCACTTTGTTTTGTCTGAATGTTGCCATTTGCCTTAATGTGTCCTTTCCTCTTTTTCCTTTGGCTTGTTATTTTTGTTTGTATTTCCTTTTAACTCATGTAAAGTACTTTGAATTGCCTTGTTGCTGAAAATGTGCTATATAAATAAAATTACCTTACCTTACCTTCAGGTAACACTTTGTCTGCAGCAGACGTCCTCCAAGAAGAAAAACGGAAAGAAAGGTAAGACCTGGACATGCAGTGCAAGTATGCAAACTCTATGAACTTCTCCACATTTTTTCTGGTTGCAGCCACAAACTTGATTGTATTCATATTGGATTTAATGAGTTAGACCAACAAAGTGGAGTAAAAATGAAATAATCTCTCTATAAACAGTGGAATTTAATGGGAAGCACATCAGGCTTGACAATACCAATACCAATTATGTGTTACACTTTATATCAACACAGATTGAGATTAATGTACTATGATAGTCCACTTCTAGGGCAATACCAGTTATCACTTTGCAATACTCTGCAAAGTGATCATCCTTATAATCTTAATAGGGTGTTAATGCTTTTGCAAAGCACTGCATTTAGTAGTAAAAGCAGCATCCTGTTTTATTGAAATGACAAAATAAACAATCTTACCAAACAACCTCCACCAATTGATTAAAAGATTAATACACTTTTATAAGTGAAAAAATACCATTCCAATGAGTAACTTAACATTTATTTACACTAGTTCAACATTTATTTACACTAGTTCACACAAGAAGAAAGAAATTAAAGGAAAGTTTGGTCATGTGGGATGAAACACATTAACGGCTGCAGTCAACTTTGAACTAAGCATTTTCTGTGTAGTGTCTTTAAAACACCACTGGAAAGAAAAAAAAAAAAACTCAGAGAAACAAAAGTAAAATCAAAAAGGTCAAGCAGGTCCAGTGGAAAACCAAAAGCTGAACTGAATCATCTGCTCAGTCGTTTCCCTTCAGCCCTTGTGGTTGTGGAGTCGCAGGATGTTCCTCCTTGGTTTTTTGCTCTTAATCATCAGTGTTGTTGTCCACAATAAACTCCACGTAGCTGTTGGGAATCATGTGTTCTTGTTCAGACTGGAAGAGCGACACAGTGATGTCATCACCTCCTTTGTCACTGGTTGGTTTCTTTTCCAACCTAGGAAGGATCTCATACACGTCACAATCACCATTGTTTAGAAGGTGTGAGTAAACTAGTGATTCATCAATCGGGGTGTAAATATGGTAAACATCCTCGCTGCCTTCATTGTTGTTCCTGGGTCCTATCTGGATATTGGTGTTGCCTGGATTGTAGACTGACTCCCCTGTACGGCGATCTCGTGTCTTCTTCCTTTTAAAGAAAACAACAACAACAACAACAAAAGAGTTTGTTTTTCTAAGAGCTGAGTTTTTACTAGAACTTTGTGTTTCACTGATAATGATAATCTTGTCAAAGAATCTTGGCCTCTGTTGTTGTTTCAGCAGCTATTTTCTAAATGTATTTGTTCTCATCTCTTCTGAAGTCATGTTAATACACCAAAAACTCAAACTTCTCAATGTGGAGCTACTGGATACTGGTCAAAGAGCTACATGATCATTATTTAAATATTCAACAAATAATTTAAACTTTGTGTGCAAATAGTTATTGATGTGCAAATCTATTCTTAATGAGCCGTGCTACATAGAGCGTTACTTTAAGTGCTTTTAGTAAAATGGTAAATGGCTTGCACTTATGGCTTTATCAAGTCTATAGGACCCCAAAGCACGTTACACTACTTTCAGTCATTCACCCACACAGTGATGGTGTGTGTGAGTGACCACACACCATGGTGGTCACTCACATACCATGTATCCACAGCTGCTCTGAGGCAGTCTGACAGAAGTGAGGCTGCCATGTCCTGGCGCTACCGGGACTCTGACCACCACCAGCAGGAAAGAAGGGTGAAGCGTCTTGCCCAAGAACAGCGACAGAGGCAGACAGAGCGGGAATCGAACCAGTAACCCACAGATTGCAGGACAAATTCCTAAAGAGCAGAAGTTCTCATAAGGTGGTGCACAAGTTACCAAAATAGTACCAGCTAAGAAGGCCACTTTGTTAAACTGACAAAAGCAAATCACCAGCCCTCTTTGAACTTTGGGCTCTAAAGAATATTAGACCTAGAAGAAAAACTTGTAGAGGCAGCAAAATTGTTGAGACAAACGTCCATTCTCCATGACCCTCAACATACAGCTAGAGCTACAATTGGTAAAATGGTTTAGATCAAAGTATATTCATGTTTCATGATAGCCCACCCACTGTTCAGAGCTAAATCCAGTCATCTCTAGAATGACTGAACTGGAGCCAGTTTGAAAAGAAGTCAAAAATATTAGCTGCTAAATGAGGAAAGTTTGCAGACGGATATCTAAACGCTTACAGCTGAGTACAAATCTGCACCACACTTTTTTAAATTCTGCATTTCTACTGACATTTGGTAGCTATGTATTATTTTTCTTCCAGTTGACAGATGGCACTTCACTTCACTTCTCAAATAAAATCCCCAAAACATACTTGAATCTTTGTGATTCAGCATGACAAAATGTGAAAAAGTTAAAGTGGCAAAGTGTATCTAAGCAGATCACATAAGATTTCTAATGAAAAAATAAATAAGCTGAAGAACTCACCTAATTACAATGCAAACCACTAAAAGCACAGCGATGAAAATGACGACCAGAGCAGCCAACACACCGACTATGGTATACAGGTGACTACCTAAAAGAGGAAAAAAAAAGAGAACAAATCCCAAATTTAATCATTGTTTTCTTTCTCCACCTTTGGTTAAAACTTCTGATGTCTTCAGGAAAATATGCTGTTACCTCCCCTCTCATTGCTCCAGTTGTCAGACAATGAATAGAAAATTAATCAATTACTTATCTATACCCATATCTGCTGTATCTTGCAGAAAGGACAAAAAGACTCTGGCTATGAAAGAACCGAAAGAAAAGACATCTATAGCTTTAGTATCGGCACTGATTTTTGACATCTATAATATTGAAACATCTTGACGCTGATTCAACTTTCAGAATTGTAATCCAAAATGATTACAAATCATTCAAATCATTTAGTCTAATTGAGTTTTAGTCTCCTTCTCTGATTTGGCACATGTCCTGGTAATTAATCATGTAAAGAAATTAATTTCCACATCTATTCTAGTGATTGTCAAGTTCTTGACATCTGCTACCTGATGTAGAAGGCAAGCACCTGTAAGACTTTGAATGAAAAAAGTAAAGGTCTGAATATAGGCTATTATTATGACAGGCATATGAAAAAATAAAGATGCACATGGCATTTTTTTTTTACATTTATGTTTTTCCTTATCCAGTTTGTCAGTTCAATGGTAATCTGCACTTTGAACAGGGATGTGTACAGATTTAATAGCCATTATGGATAAAACACTGTTGATAGGAGCTGCAAATATTAACAGCTTTTAAAGTACTAAAGAAAGTTTGCATCAACTTCAGAAAAAAATTAAAATGAGTCTCTGGGTTCAGGTCGACCAGACTTCCCCTTTAAAACAACAAACCTTCTCTTATTCCCATTCTGAAACATTCACTGCATCATAAAATTTGAAGTAATGTTGTACACAAACCTGGGGAAGCAGTCACTGTGAGTTTCATGGAGAGTCCATCAGGACGTCTTGTGTCCATCTGACAATTCCTCAGCCTGAGTGAGAAGCTTCCCTGTTTCTGTTCTGGCTGGACGTCACCAAGACCAACAACCTGGCTACTCGTCCCTTCGTTTCTGTAAGTAACTTCCACATTGTCCTTTAAACAAGTCGGCTGCTTCAGGTTCAGGAATTTAATCGCTGTCCTATAATTATAGGGGACCTGAAAATACCACTCCATCAGGTCATTGTTGGGAAAACTGTTTGGGTAGTTTGGTGTCAGCAGCGTTGAGGACAAAGAGCCTTCTTCTAATGTGACTGAAATTTTGGCAAGGGCTGTGAAAGAAAGAAAATTCACAAATATGTTACTGCGGGAGATACAGAAAAGAAAGACATTAAACAAAAACAAAAAGACAATCTTACTTACTTGTTATTTTCTCCACTACAGACACATTAAACTGGCCTCTGCTTAGCATCTGTCCTGCTGGGAGGTCCAGAGAGAAGCTCTCATGACCTCGGATCGTTACACTTCTGATGGTCCCATGTGAGCAGAATTTCCCTAGGAGAATATTTGCTACTCGTAGAGTGTAGGTCTGTTTATTGATACAGCTGTCACTTGGAGCAACCTGAGTCAACCCTGTGTTAGCAAAGTTTATCTGGAATGATTTTTGTGAATCAGCCTCAATTTTCCAGATGAACGTGCGGTGGAAAGGCAGTAAATTTGAGAATCCAACATCAGACTGCATGATGTAGCTACATGACGTCAAGTTACATGCTGAGTAAAGAAATACATAGTTTAGAGACAAGTTTATAAATTCTAAATATATATTCATATAAATTTAGCTTTTATTGCAGTGGCATAATCTCAAAATAAGTTTCAGTAACTCAGGACTTCTAGTTGTTAATGTGATATTTTTTTTTAAATACCACAGTTTATATTTTTTTTAAATTCTGAACTTATTTAGCAGTATGTGTAATCTCTTATCCATCCATTTTCTAACACGCTTATCCCTAGTGGCGTTGCCAGGGGTAATGATTGCCTGTCTCCAGTAGTCGACGGGCGAGAGCCGGGGTCACCCGGGACAGGTCACCAATCCATCACAGAAATTTCTTACCATCATGGAAGAAATAATTTAAACTGGACATTATAATAAAGCAAAATGGGGGCCGACAAGTTATTGATTCAGAGGCATTGAAAACAAACAAATAACATTTCAGATTTTTGTTAGTGACAGATCTGAAGCAGATGTCTCGTTTTTCTTCCACTTTATAATTATCCACAACCTTTTGATTCTCTATCAAGCAAAATCCCAGTTGTAATGTGACTGTATGTATAACAGCTAATGGGGTAATTATACTTTTGTAATGGTAATGTTACCATATGTTAACTGCTTGTTCTTAGTTAAATTCAAATTTATTCTATTTATTATTGTGAGCAGCGGCAACATTTTCAAAAAAAAAAACTGTCTCAGCTAATCCTCCATCTATTTTCTGTCCTCACATTATCAATGCAGGGTGAAAAGAGTTGGTGATGGTCTTCATTAGTCACTGGGTGAGAGGCAGAGGACATCCTGGACAGGTTACCAAACAATCACGCAGAGACAAACTTTATTTGAATGCACACATTCAAATAAAATGTCAAATTTGGAGTGTTCCTTAGGACTGTGGGAGGATGAAGGAGTAACAATAGAGATCTCCCCCATGCAGAGGGACTGGTCGTCTGCCAAGCTTGTAATCCAGGACAGTTTTGCTGTAAGAGTAAAGAGCTATCAACTGGACCACCATGCAGCATTGAGCTAGTCAGTCGATCCAAATGTACATTGGGTTTTCTATATTAGGACTGGTGTACAGACAGACATCATGAGGTTGTCTTTACTTTCCATTTGATCTTAAATACAGAATAAAAAAAAAAACAATAATAAAAAAGGAAAACATTTTAATCCAAATGTTTATAGTATTGTAATCCTGGTTATATGTTATTCGTTTCCAAAAACTACTTGCTAGTCTCAAAGTTAGACATTTGTCACTTTAACTCATCTTTTGGGTTGAAAACCTGACCCGTTTAACTGCGTCTCACCCATAACCCAATCCTGTTGATTTGATTTCACCTTTAGTTGGATCTGTTCATATTTAACCCAGAACTTATTTAGTGAGATAGCCTATTGTGAGGGACCGGACTCAAACAAGGACAAAAAATGTTCAAAGTAGAAAAAGGCTTCAATTTAATTCTTCAAAAAATCATCAACAAAGCATAAAAATTTAAAGCAAGAATAAATCAAAAGATAAATAACAAATTTGGATCCAAATTAACTGAGGTCANATTTCCCTAGGAGAATATTTGCTACTCGGAGAGTGTAGGTCTGTTTATTGATACAGCTGTCACTTGGAGCAACCTGAGTCAACCCTGTGTTAGCAAAGTTTATCTGGAATGATTTCTTTGAATCAGCCTCAAATTTCCAGGTGATTGTGCGATTGAAATTTGAGAGCCCAAAGTCAGAAAGGAGGTTGTGGCCACACGACGTTGAGGTACATGCTGAGTAAAGAAATACATAGTTTAGAGACTAGTTTATAAATTCTAAATATATATTCATATAATTTTAGCTTTTATTGCAGTGGCACAATCTCATGCTGGAAGCTCAGTCATTACTTTGAAAGAATAATGTTTTAACAAAAAGTAGAGCTTACATACAATCAAATTTTATCTATATGAAATCATTTATTTATCATAAAATGTCACAATATTGTAGCAGTAAGAGAGAGATGTTTGATTTATTCTCAGGCTTGTTGCAAATCTCTATCAGACATACGGACACAAGTATCTTCATTTTTCAACATTTGAGATCAGTAAAAGTTAATAAAATATTATGTTTTACCTATTTTGCGAACAATTTCCACCTTGAAAATATCTTCAGGTGTGGTGCAATAAAACTCCACATCAGTTCTGGTAACCAATGTGAGGCTGTTGTCACATTGTCGTAGGTAAGTGTAAAATTTGCACACTTTACAACTGCTGGCTTTACTTTTGATGATGTTGATGGTGGTGCCTTGATCAGGAGATATTGTAAACTCCCGGCCTCCTGAAAACCATTAGGAAATGATAATTTAATCATAAGGTGAGGAAGGCTAAACAAGTCCAAAGTACACATACTATGCTCTGCAATATATGTGCATTACTGAGTCCTATGACAGGGCAGGTGGTTCTGCCAATTTATTGCTGCACATAATATAAAAAACACAACATTTTCACCAGCAACATATTGGAAAATAACAGAGCTGCTTTCCACACTTCATACTTCGTGTAACTTCAAGTCACAATAAAAGTATTCTCAATGCATTTTAAGTGACTTTGTAACTGAAGCCTAAAGTGTCAGCTAGGAATGGATTAATCACTCTCAATACAAGTTGTTCATTTGTGACAACCATCCCTACAATGAGGATGGTTGTCATACACTATATGGTTGAATTTCTTAATGAGAAAAATAGAGGAAAAAGGAGAATGGAGGGGGAAAAAACTTTTTAAGACAACTTTGTGTTTTAACAGGTTTAATTTAATATTTCAGTCATGTTTGTAGTAATATTTCAGTCTGGTTTGTATTTAATTTCATGCTATGCTATGAAGCACTTTGTGATATTTTCTTGTATGAAAATACTTTTTATCTATATGAATACAATTTACTTACTAATAGTATACTGCAGAACAATACAGTAGAACAGTTGCCCAACACAAGGCCTTGTTATTTCATTCACTAACTTGCTGACTGATATGAAGTGGCTTTCCAGCTCTGGAGTCCTGACTACCTATATCAGGGGTGGTGAACAGGCCCAGAAGCTATTTATTTCATTTTTACCTCAGAGTGGCCAACTTTCTTTTATTCCTATTTCAATTTGATACAGTAGGGGCTCTTATACTTCCCGTATCTGTGTCTTCTGTGCCTCGCACTTTTTTCAGAAGTTATAATTGTTTATCTGTTGTTAACATGTTGTAACGTGTTTTTCCAAGCCGCCTTTAAATGCAACATGGGCGCTATGACGTTTCCAAGTTCACCTTGCTGCAGAAAACAGAAAGGGGCGGTGACGGACCACAATGCAGTCTCATACCTTATCTGGAAATTAGACCATTGCACTCCGGAAATAAACGGGGCGCTATTTCCTTTTTTATCCGCGGTCTCACATTTTTATTTTCTTTTTAAATCTGTGATATATCTTCACCTTTAGGAAGGAGTTCCACTCTCAGCATGTATTTGAACTTCTCTTTCTTATTTGCTTCAGTGCAGCTCCCAGTTCTTAAATTCTGAGCTTTCTGTGTACTTCTAAATCTGCTCTTTATTGCATACTCAGGTCTGCTACTGCCTCTATGGGCAAGGAGGTGGTAAAACAACAAACATAATAACGTCATTATTTGTAGTTATGTAGTTGGTCTTTCAACCAAAATTCGAGAAGGTAGTAAGGTAAGACTGTGGTTAAAATATGATAAAATGAAGACAAGAAAAAATAAAATTAAAGTGTGACTACCACCCCTCTGAAAGCTGAACCTCACCCCCATCAAATTTTGGAAAATTCCAGAAAAGGGGTTGGAGCCACAAGATGCGTGTAGAATTTTTTTGTCGCTGTATTTATTGATTTTTTAGTGACTTTAAAAAAAAAAATAAAAAAAAACAGCAACGAGTGATAAATCTAATGACTCTTTTTCTGTTTTGCTGGAGACTTTTAGGGTGACACTATACATTTCAGCTGCAACATGTCTGTCTTGAGCGAACAGCGAGAGATACCACTGGCTGCCATTAGCTTCTCGGCTTGCCGCCCGTCTCACACAGTCATCTGTTCAACACCATAACTTTACTAAGAGTCAGAGCAGAGCAACCCATCCACTCCATGTCCACATTGCAAATAAATCACACACTTACAAAGCTGAGTAACTCTATCAATCAATCATGGCAACTCCTGACGAGTTGTCACCGAAGAGGCCAGAAGTGAGACGGTTTTAGGTAAAAATAATACCAAACTAAAATATTGTCACAAAAATGTCAAAATTTGCATAGAAACATAAAGCTACAACCCTAAATGAACTATTAGACAGTTTATCGGCAAAAAAGTTCATTTTGAGGTGAGTTTCACTGGAGTTCTGAGCAATTAACCAAGGCACTACAAACAACAAATGAAGCAAAAAAATGATAAAATATCGCTTCAATCTGGATCTCTACGCACTGCAGGCAGTTGAACCAAGAATAATTATACACATGACTCACGATAAACATCAAATACAGCTTAAAGAAAATAGGACAAGCAGAAAATGAAATTGTTCAGTTTGCATTACAAAACCTCAAGTTTGAATCTGTTAAGTTTTAATTTAATTTACAATAAGTGGCAGTAATTACAAAGTATGCCCGCCAGCTAAATTTAGTTATTACCTGCTGTTAAAATGTTATTTACTCACCAGAAATGATGGAGACAGCCGTCATAAAAAATAAAATATGCAAAGCGATTCTTTCTTGTTTATTAAAATACATAGTGTGTCTCTGCTAAAGTGATCCTGAACTTTATTGAAAGAAGTGAGCGCTTGTTTCATGTCATCGTCAGAAATCACATATCTTTGTTTCCTCCTCCAGGTGGAGCACAGGATGTTCCTTATAAGGCACCAGTAACTTGTTTTCCTTCCGAGCATACCTGGCAGGAACAGGAGGAGTTCAAGAGTAACTGATAAGGAAGTGGCCAACATGACAATTTCAGCAAGTATTTTCATTTGAAAATGACTAAGAAATAAAAGAAAGAAGAAGAAATAACAAAAAAAAAAGAAAAAGAAGAAAACATTGCTTCAGGATAAAGGATTTGTCCTGAAATGGGTGAATTTCTCAAGTATAAAAAAGTAATGATTTTAGACTTGTTTTGGATGACTTTCAGTCTGATATTCAGACTGAAAGTCTGAATATCAGAACAGTCGTTTTACGAACTGATCAAGGAGATAAAAACGATCATGACTGGCTGTCATGAAAAGCACTGGAGGAAGGGAAGGTGAAAAAACAAAATGTTTTCAAGGTAGGAGGAGGAGCGTGTGAAAACAGGAAGAAAACATACAAACCCAAACTAAATTTGGTAAATTAATTCTATGACAACAAATTTTTATTTTTTTCTATGACTACATCACCTAGAGAGCTAAACATGGAGATGATTAATCTACTTTAAGGACGGGCTCTAAAAAAAATAATGGGTTGTGATTTTTATAAGCTGTAAATTCTATGTAAAGCACACAAAAAATCACATCTCTCTGAAATACCATAAAATATTCTGAGGCATCATTCTATGCTTTTTTTTTTTAGGAAAGACTCTAAGATTATTAAAACTGAAGAGAGTTAACAAAAAAAATGATTAAATGCAATTCTGAAAGAAAACCTGAACCAGAACGTGTTTAGCCAAACAGATATGTGTTTGCTTTTAACTCAGCATTTGATGGAGTTGAATAAGGAAAATAAGCAACATGAACTAATGCTGGTACTATTCCTGATTTCATTCCCTGGAATTGCTTTAGTTGCATGCTGTCTTTACAGTAAAACACCCTCCTTCTGCATTTACAGGAATCCTGGATCTCTATGACACGTGATGGGCAAACTGTCACTGAGCCCAGAGACTGACTGACTGATAAACACTATTGTACCTTGACATACATGATTCACTGTCACAAAAAGTGGAAAGACAGGTTGGGTAAACAACAAACCAATCACAAAGGTAGGAGAAGCGTATGAAGATAGGGAGAAGGGACAGGGGCCATGTTTTAGTTTTTGTATATTTGCAAAGGGAATAAAATGAAGTTCATCCACAACATAAAGCATTTAAGTCCACCTGAATGCTTTACATAATTAAAATTTATATTATTAATAGGCCAGGATGGATTATGAAACATGTCATCAGAAAAAGCAAGACAAAAGTAAAAAGAACTGACACAAACTGTATTTTAGAAACCTATAAAACAGATGCTTTTTTTTCCCCTTTGAAGAAACAAGATAACCAAGTGAACAAGTGATTTTTGACATCATCTGAACACAACATTAAATTTGTTTTCATAAAAATACTTTTTTCTTGTTGACAAGAAAAATAACAGCAACCTGCTTACTTTGTCAAACCTTTTTGCATACAGAAACTATCTTGCGATATTAAAGTGTCTCTTTTACTTACAATTCCACTGTTTTTCTAAAAAAAATATTTACCAAGCAGAAAGCTGAGCACGCTGAAAAACACTGTAATAGAATAATTGTAATAACAGAGTTAAGCCTTGAACAAACTGATTTAAAACACAGAAAAAGAGTCAGAGAAAACTAGTAGGCTAAAGGATTTAAATATTTATTTCAATAAAAGTTTGAAACATTAATACAAATAAACAGATATATTAGACTTTTAGAAATGTAACAATATAATAATTAAAACCTTTTTTTTATAACTAACATGTATTTATAATGGTTTTATTAAATAATAAATATTACAGGCTGGAATCCTCGTTCCAGCCTGCAGCTCCGGATCCTAGCGGTACACCTCTCCGTGCTCAGATGAGCTCACCAGCAAGTAGGTCTCTGGCTGGACTGCAATTCCCACGATCTCTGAACCCCTCTTACCTGTCTTATCTCCACCCAGAGATCCAGAACCACGCAGACGAGCACCAGTTCCGGACCTCCTTGTACATACCTGTTAGAACTGTATTTAATAAATCACCATAACCTTTACCCGTCTCCAGAGTGTCTTCTGCGCATGTGGTTTTGACAAATTAATCTCAACATGACACTAGAAACATATTTTGTGATCTTTGAAACATGAAACCTTGTTTGTTTACGGTCCACAAATAATTTACATGAGCTGCAAATTGAAAACTGAATCAGGCAGACAGAGCAAGTCTGGACAGATGCTTAGCCTACTAAACACAGACTCATCTTTCATCAGTGTACAATAATTCTAGGTTTTAGTTTATTCATTTCATGATGAACCTCATTTAAGGTTTTGACCCAAAAATAAAGTTTTAAAATCAAGTTTCTTTGTGTGTTTTTACAATTGGGTTCAAATATCAAAAAAATATTTTGTTTATGTGGTGTATTTTTCAAGTTGACTTAAATAAGTTGGCCTTACTGGTAAAGGCCTAAATTGTTCTAATCAAATGTCAGGATGTAAGTCCTATGAAGTGGTCTCAAGCAAAAACAAATACCTTAGAATAGCTCTATATATTTTTTTAATTTTCTGAAACTGAGTAATGCTTTGACGTCTATCCACAGTGTAGGATTGTTCTGTATAGAACTGAATTGTCCAGGTTTTGTAATCTTCAAGCTGGAGCCCAGGTTAGATGGTCTCTGACCAAAGGGAGAATACTGAAATTTCTCCTGTTTTTTAGTTTTCACTAACAAGACTGCCACAATCAGAGTTTATATGTTATAAAATTTGTCTTTGGGGAACAATAGTCATGTCCTGGTTTGAACAGTCTATGTGGCATGATTTATCAAACTTGATCCAGTTTGAAAATTAGTTCAGTGATGTCAGAACAAACCTCAAAATATTTTTTTTCTTATTTGGTTTTTAACAAACTGAATCAACATTAAAACAATCAGACACCGTTTTACATAATATGTATTTAGTGTTTTTGCATAATACAGGTTTTACAAAATTTTGTAGAATATGTCATAAAGCTAGAATAAATGTCTATATTATGTGATTTTGTAAAATAAGCCTTAAAATTACTCATTACATTTGACAAAGGTTTCACAAATCTCAACTTCAGCACATTCAGTCTCATTTGTCATTAAATTTCTAGTTGTATTAGGATCTGAACTTTAACTGAGTTGCATGAAAGTAATGCACAGCATTCAATTATGAGGGATAGAAAAAAATCTGGAAACAAAATAATCTGAGCTGTTTCATTGTTTTTCTTTCTCCACTTCTTATGTTCTCTTCACAATCTTGCGCTACTTTACTCTCTAGCTCTGGTCTGAGCTTTGGACTGTGAGGTTTGTGGCACATTCCTGTGCAACATTGTTGTTGTTCCATATACCACAATACGAGAGCGCCCCCTGTCTACCAAACGGTGTAGTTCAGTCTGACCTCCCTCTGTTCCTTCCTGCTGTTTGCATTCGAGTCTCTGCAGTTTAGAGAGGGGATTAACACAACAACCACAATAAAATGACACTCCTTGCAAATGTGTAAAAATAGGATTTATTTTTCTTAGCAAAAATCCTGAAAGTTTGAACAAATTGTCTGGGAGAAAGGGACAGTTAATTTCTTTGATTTGGCACAACCTAACAAAACAAGGCCAAACTACCAGCTACTCCAAGTGAAAAATAGAAAAGAAAACCCTGCTAATCTGATCCAACAAATAGATTAATCAAAACATTACATGGGTGGTGCCAACCTGCTTATCTAGGGTGTTTAACAGAAAGAAACCTAAGTGAGGAAAATGTACCGGGCACCTCAACCTTACCTAGTCTACCAACTCCCAGCACAAACCTTTACACACAGCAAACCAAACAGCAAGACAAGTATCAGCCAGTCAGGTGGAGAATCTCACAGCCCTAGTGCTTCATTGAGTCCTGATTGGCTTCTCACCAATCCACAAGCCAGTCATGGCAAATTGGTCCCAGCTTTCATCCTACATGTGGCGAAAACAAGAAACAAAAAGGAGGAGGGGAAAAGAGCAGTTTGACTAAATACACCTTACGTTGGTTGCCATTCGCCAATAAAACTCCAAAGAAGCAGAAGAAGAAGAAGAAGAAGAAGAAGAAGAAGAAGAAGAAGAAGAAGAAGAACAACAACAACAACACTTTTGGCAGACATGTAACAGGCAGCAGGAGTCTACATCTAGGGCAAAACCAGTTATGTTTTAAAAGTACAATACTCTGAAAAGTGATCATACAATGTTAATGGGGTGTTATATGGCACAAAACTAAAAATCTTACAAAACAACCTCCACCATTTGGCTAAAGATTAATGCAATCTCATAAGCAAAAAAAACTCCACACCTGTGAGTAACTTGAGATATATTTAGACTAGAAGAAATAAATTAAAGGTAAAGTTTGGTCATGTGAGATAAAACATATTAACAGCTGCAGTCAACTTTGAACACAAATGGTGTCCTAAAAAAATAGCTACAACCCCCCCCCCCAAAAAAAAACTCAGAGAAACACAAATGCCAAGATTGAGACACATGTTGAAGAAGTAAAATCAAAAAAGGTCAAGAAGGTCCAAAAGCTGAACTGAATCATCTGCTCAGTTGTTTCCCTTCAGCCCTTGTGGTTGTGGAGTCGCAGGATGTTCCTCCTTGGTTTTTTGCTCTTAATCATCAGTGTTGTTGTCCACAATGAACTCCACGTAGCTGTTTGGAATCATGTGTTCTTGTTCAGACTGGAAGAACGACACGGTGATGTCATCACCTCCTTTGTCACTGATTGGTTTCCTTTTTAAATCAGGGAGGAACTCTTACGACTCACACAGGTCAAACACCATCTTGCTTTTGTAGAAGGTGTGAGTAAACCAGTGATCCATCATTTGAGGGTTTCTTGGGTCTTGTCTGGAGATTGGTGTTGTCTGGATTGTAGATTGACTCCTCTGCATGAAGATCTCTTTTCTTCTTCCTATTAACAGAAAAAAAACAAGAAAAAACTGAGTTTGTTTTTCTAAGAGCTGAGTTTTACTAGAACTTTGTGTTTCACTGATAATGACAATCTTGTCAAAGAATCTTGGTCTCTTTGTTGTTTCAGCAACTATTTTCTAAATGTAATTGGTCCCCTTATCTTCTGAGGTCATGTTAATACACCAAAAACTCAAATTTCCACTTTCTCTAATTCTATGGCCTCTCTAGAAACTTTTAAATGATGTCCGGACCAAAGCATTTCTCTAAACACCCTGGAGAGGACACACAACATTTGAGTAATCACATCTTAATAAGAACCAACTTCTTTACACATGAAAATTTGTTTCCCTACAGTAGATTTAATTTGCTCCAAGTAGCGATTCTTTTCTCCACACAGGTACCACAATACTTCTCAATGTGGAGCTACTGGATACTGGTCAAAGGGCTACATGATCATTATTTAAATATTCAACAAATAATTTAAACTTTATGTGTGCAAATCTATTCTTAATGTTAACATGTGTGACAATGTGCATTGAAAATGGAAGATGGCATACATGACAGGACATAGCAGTCCACCTAAACTAACAGGCTGTGCAAGGAGAACATTAATCAGAGTCGCAGCCAAGAGGCCAGCAGTAACTCTGCAGTAACTTCTGCCACAGCTCAAGTAGAAGAATCTAAGATCTTCCTATTACTTTCTTTTTGCTGCTCTTCCATAAAGCCGAGTTAAATAGAGTGCACAACTCCTAGCTTTCCACATTTTGACTTGTGGAAAGTTTTCCACAAGTCAAAATGAGGGACATAGTAATCATTTAGAGATGATGTTCTGAGGGAACTGCTTCACAAAACCAGGCTAGCAGATTAAGCCGGGATCATAACACACTCATGAAGTTAACCACAGTTTAAACTAATTAGTGCGATATATGCAGGGACCTCCTAAGTTATTAGTGCAAGTCATTTGTACTAAAATGTTACATTGTAGTCAACATTTTAATCATATACTTCCAGATAATGCAAATTATATCAAATCTTAACGTTTCCGTGTTTTTTCTGTATAAATATCGATTAGATGTGGGATAAAAAAGAGAAACATGAATGAATCTGTCTTCCACCGTTTCCATCTTCCATTCATTTTGCTCAAATAAACAACTTTAAATCTGTTTAACTGAACAAGTATCATTATGACATTTAGTTAAGGATGGTTTGGAAATGTGTATTTCTGGGCTACTTATGCATTCAGTCAATCCACTATTATTTGCTATTTTAGCAGCAGTTTTCTTTCTTTAGTAAGTGCTTCAATTCCTCATAATCCCCCATTAAAAACGGCTTTTTGTTTGATATGATGTATTACTTGTACAGTGTAGCATTAGTGGATTGATCTCATAATCTCTTGAACAAAGCTGTAGACGCACATTCACCCAAATTACTTAAGCTTGGCTCAACGTAGCTGCGCCTCCTGAGCCTGGTTTGGCCTTTGAAACAGATAAAACCAGAATGAACTGATGGTAATATGTCAAGTCTGGTTTTATTTCTTATCCTGGGTTTCTTAATCCTACTTTGGTGGAACAGCCCTCTGGTCAGATGAGACCAAAACAGTTTGCTTTTTTACCCACGTGTAAAACTAACACCCCACATCACTCTGAACACACCATCTGCGTTTCCCCAACAGAAACAAGGAGAATGATTAGAGTTGATGAGAAGATGGAAGGAGCCTAATACATGTTAGACCTAGAAGAAAAACCTGTCAGAGGCAGCGAAATAGTTGAGAAAGAGACAAAGGTTCTTTCTCCATGACCCTTGACCTATGACTAGAGCTACAATTAAATGGTTTAGATCAAAGCATATTCATATTTTGTGATAGCCCATCCAAAGCCCAGAGCTAAATCCAGTTATCTCCAGCATGACCGAAATAAAGCCAGTTTGTAAAGCAGGATGAGCAAAAATATTAGCTGCTAAATGAGGAAAGTTGGCAGAAGGATACCTAAAGGCTTACAGGTGACTACAAATGTGCACCACACTTTTCTACATTCTGCCCTTCTGCAAACATTGAAAACCATCTATCATTTTTCTTCCAGATGACATCTTTGCACTACACTTTATCTATCCATCAAATAAAATCCCCCAAAACATGCAATGTATTGTGATTTATCATGACAAAATGTGAAAAAGTTAAACTAGTGCGTCTAAGCAGGTCACATAAGGTTTATAAGGAAAAACTAAGCTGAAGACCTCACCTCGTCACAATGAAAAACACCAACAGCACAATGAGGATAATGATGTTCACAGCAGCCAACACACCGACACTGGTAAACCGTTGAGATTCTAGAAGAGGGGAAAAAAAAAGAACAAATCCCACATTTAATCACTGTTTTCTTTCATCACCTTTGCTTAAAACTTCTGAACATCAGGAAAATGTTCTCTTTTCTCCCCCCCTCCACCCCCTATTGCTCCTGTTTTCATCTGTTAGGAAGAAAATGAATAGAAAATGAATCAATGACTTATCTATATCAATAACTGATTAATCTTGCAGAGAGAACAAAAAGACCCCAGATATGAAAGAACCAAAACAGAGCATATCTGTAGCTTTGACATTTCAGATGTTTTTTCTATCATTTTATCTCAATATAAAACAGAAATCAGTCACTCAGGCCACAGCAAGAGTTAGGAACCTTAACTGGCCTCATATTGAATGATCTGATGGAAAACGTAATGACCAGAAATTATTTTTAATCTGATTTTGATGACTTAAGTATAAAGTGCCATGTAAATATATTTATATCCCCTTGAACATTTCAAGACGGTAAAGACAATGACACAACTGCACACTACTCAAAGAATCAGAGAGGACATCAGTCCAGCACCCCAAACAATCTGACTTTTATGGAGGAGGAGACAGAAAAAGTCTGTAGTTAAAACAAAAAAGACAAAAGAAGTCACATAAAGGACACAGCAAGCATGACGAAGACTTGCTGTGTTCTGGCTTTGTGGCTAAGTGTTGTGGCAGCATCATGATGTGGGGATCAGGGAAGCTGGTCAGAGTTGATGGGAAGATGGATGGAGCTAAATACAATGGAGGAAGAAAACCTGGAGGCTGTAAGACCAGATTCAGGCAGAGATTCAATCTCCAACAACCTTAAAATGCAGCTCAGAACCACAATTGAACGGTTTTGATCAAGCAAATTCATGTTAGACTGGACTAGTCAAAGTCCAGAAGTAATTCCTACTAAGTATCTTGGAAATGACTGGAAAACTGCTGTTTACAGACAGATGGCAGTAAAATGTAAAAATGTCTGTCTTGATGTTTGTAGGATCACATAAAACTTTTGCTTAGTGTATTTTAGTAGTAATTAAATTGTATTAAAGCACAATTTAAAGTGTACTAAGTGTACTTTCACATACTTTTTTGGAAAAATTGAAGTTACACTTAGTATACTTTAAGTATATTGCTTTTTATGTAATAAGTAAAGGCATGGATTTAGGCTATTCTAAAAAGGAAAAATAGTACATGACTATTTTTCTTTTATGAGTTCCCCTAAAATGTTTATTTGTCAATTTAATTGTACGGAATGTTCAATGATTGAAAGTGTTAGGAAAAGTGACACCTCTGATAGGAAATCATAGATGATTGCAGGATTGAACCTGCAAACATCTATGATGACATTTCTTGTCATCATAGATAAAAAGCTGATGATAGGAGCTGTAAATGCTAACAACTTTTAAAGTACTAAACAAAGTCTGTATCAAAGTCTCTGGGTTCAGGTCTACTAGACTTCCCCTTTAAAACAACAAACCAGCTCCTATTCCCATTGAAACATGCAACATTCACTGCATCATAACATTTGAAGCAATGTTCTACACAAACCTGGGAAAGCAGTCACCGTGAGGCTCATGGAGAGTCCATCAGGACGTTGTGTGTCCATATGACAATTCTTCAGCCTGAGTGAGAAGCTTCCCTGTTTCTGTTCTGGCTGATCACCACGAAGAAGAACATCCTTGCTACTTGTCACTTTGTTTCTAAACTCCACATACGTCTTGTCCATTAAACAAGTCGGATTCTTCGGGATTGAAAACTTAATTGCCGTCTTGTAATTATTGGGGATGTGAAAGTACCACTCCATCAGCTCTGCGTTGGGAAAACTGTCTGGGTAGTTTGGTGTCAGCAGCGTTGAGGACAACAAACCTTTTTGTAGTGTGACTGAAATTTTGGCAAAGGCTGTGAAAGAAAGAAAATACACACAGCTGGCTGGTACTGTGGAAGATACAGAAAAGATGTTTAACAAAAACAGAAAATATAATGATACTAACTTGGTATTCTCTCCACTGCTGACACTAAAAACACGTCAGAACTTGGCTCCTGTCCTGCTGGGAGGTGCAGAGAGAAGCTGCCTTGACTCTGGATCGTTGCACTCCTGATGGTCCCAGATGAGCAGAATTTCCCTAGGAGAACATTTGCTGCTCGGAGAGTGTAGGTGTGTTTATTAGCACAGCTGACGCCTGGAGCAATCTGATTCAACCTTGTGTTAGCAAATTTTATCTGAAATGATTTTTGTGAATCAGCCTCAATTTTCCAGATGAACTTGCGGTCGAATGGCAAAAAATCTGAGAATCCAATGTAAGGATTGATGAGGCCACAAAGCTCCAAGTTACATGCTGAGAAAAGAAATGTAAAGTTTAGAGACAATTTTATAATTTAGAAAAATATATCCATGTAAATTTAGCTTTTATTACAGAGCCATCTTCTCACACTTGAAGCTCAACCCTTAATTTGAAAGAATTGGTTCAACAGAGAAAAAGGATAAAGTTTTTAACTAAAGTGGGAAATATGTACAGGTCATTTTTACCAAGAGGAAAGTATTTATTCTTTCATAACATTTCACAATGTTGTAGCATTAAGAGAGAGATCTTTGATCATTTCTTGATTGTTTCCTTGCAGATGCTACCAGATTTTCTTTCTTTCTTCTCAAAATCTCCTGGTATTTCAACCAGTTCATGGTGCCAGGCTCTCCATCCAGGTCATCAGGGATTTTAGAAGAAAAGCAGGCCCACAGAATGATGGATCCCTAATGATAGATCTGCTTGTGCCTGAAAATCTAATCTAAAGCGTTTGGTTCAATTTAAAGTTTTAATAAACACTTCATATTTCTGTCTGTGATGGTAGGAGAGAAAAAGTTCCTCTTTTGCCAATATAATTAACAAAGTAATTAATTACATTAGTTGAAATTATTCTCGATACTAAAAAATCTCAATCTCAATTATCTGCATTTCTCAACATTTGAGATCAACTAAAGTAAATAAAATGTTATGTTTTACCTATTTTGTGAACAATTTCCACCGTGAAAAAATCCTGAGGTTTGGCGCAATTAAACTCCAGATCTGTTCTGTTAACCAATGTGAGGCTGTTGTAACATTGTCGTTGGTTATTGTTGGATGTGCACACTTTGCAGCTGCTGGCTTTACTGTTGATGATGTTGATGATGCTGCCATCTAAAGGAAATGCAGTCAAAGTCAGGCTTCCTGGAAAACATCAGGAAATGAAAGAGAGGAGGATTGAACAAATTTAAAACACAGATATTAAAAATGCTCTGCAATATTTGTGCATTACTGTGAGTCATGACAGGGCAGGACTGTTCTGCTGAGTTATTGTTGCACATAAACATTGGTTTTCACACTTCTTATTTCATGTAACTTCAAATTACAACAAAAGTGACATCAATGGATTGTATCTTGTTGTGTAATTGAAGCCTACAGTGTCAGCACCAACACAAGTTTTTCATTTGTGACAACCAATACTACAAGAAAGGTTGTCACACATTATGTGGTTGAATTCCCTAACGAGAAAAAATAGAGGAAGAAGGAGAATTGAGAAAAAAATATTACTTTTTAAGACAACTTTGTGTTTTAACAGGATTAATTTAACATTTCAGCTTCACTGTAAAACATTTGAGCTAAAATTAGTTGTATCTACTAGTCTTTAATTAAATATTTTTTTTTTGCAAGTTTTTGATTTTGAAGCAAAATGTGTGCGTTTGTGAAAGATAAACCTAAAGCCGTAAGTTGTGTTAACTTTTTAATAATTTTGTCAAACCTCCAAGAGTTGAATAAACTAGAATTTTTAAGCTAGCAAAGGAGTGGGAACTGTTTCCCAGTGTACTTAGTGGCATGTTTTTGTATCCTCTGTGGCATATAAGTGAATGAACAAATTTGAACAAATTAACCATGTAACCCCTAAAAAGGTGAGTTTTATTTCGCAGATTAATTAAAATAAATACAGATTTGACACCTTTATTGAGACACACAAGAGTGGAATGTTTTACAGTCAGTGTCTGATGAATATGGTCTCTGCTCATGGTTTGCAATTCCCTGCCTTTTTTCTATTAATACCATAATAGTTTAAGGCATCACAGATAAGAGGGCCTGTATCGTAGAAAATGTGATATCACCGTCTGTATCCCTTGTATATTTTCGCCAAATATTGCCCTATACTGAGATGAATCTCCACCAGTAGCTCAGAGAACAAACAGATTATGTGAAAAAGGTTATTTCGTTGTTATCTCTTTATTTCTCCAAATTAGCAGGAGGATGCTAATTTGGCAATTTGGTTTGAACCAACCAGGCCCATTACCTGCATTACTCAACTCACTCTGTCTGGGGGAAGAAAACCGTGCCAAGTTTTTTATTTTATTTTATTTTTTTTGCCTTTCGCTGGTTTGCTGTCATGATTCTAACACACACCAGTGTGCCGCTCCGCACAGCAGCAGCAGGTCCTCGGTGCCGCACAGGTAAAACCTGCTCGACCGCCTTAAAACTCATGTTGCGTTTAAAGACAGCTCGGAAAAACACGTTACAACATGTTAACAATGGTTTAACAGTTTTACTGCCTGAAAAAAGAGCGGGAGACGCACACTTCTGATACGGGAAGTGTGGGAGCCCCTACCGTATCAAATCGAGGTAGGATTAATATAAAGCTGGCCACTTTGAGGTAAAAATGAAAGCAAGAAATAGCTTCCAGTCGTGGGTGGGGGCTCGGCTGACTCTGTGGGCGGGCAATGTTTCCCAATGCCCGCCCATGCTGCAGGTGTTCTTATTCACACACAAACACAAAACGTAAAATACAGCTTAAAGAAAACAGTACAAGCAGACTGTGAAATCGTTCACTTTGAGCTACCTTGATGCTTTAAAGCATCAAGGTTGCCTCTCTTACGTTTAAATTTAATTAACATCTTTAGTAATTACAAAGCAAGCCCGCCACCTAAATTTAGTTATCTGCTGTTAAAATGTTATTTTCTCACCAGAAACGATGGAGACGGCCGTGATAAAAAGTAAAATCTGCAGAGATATTCCTTCTGATTTATTAAAATACATATTGTGTATTTTAATAAGATGATCCTGAGCTTAATTGAAAGCAGTGAGCGCTTGTTTCATGGCTTGTTATCGTCAGGAGTCACAGATCTTTGCTTCCTAGTCCAGGTGTAGCACAGGATGTTCCTTATAAGGCTTGTTTTCCTTCCGAACTTACATGGCAGGAACAAGAAGAGAATGTGACTGCAGACAGGTAAGGAAGTGACCAAGGTGACAATTTCGGCAAGCATTTTTATTTGGAAAATTATATATATATATATATATATATATATATATATATATATATAAAGAAAAAAAGAAAAAAAATGATTCTGACTTTAATGATTTTACACCTGTGTTGGATGTCTATTTAATTTCATTAAAAAAAAGAGTCTCGTCAGACGTCCAGACATTGAGCTGCTGTTGGTTGTCGTGGTTAAACATCCAAATAAAATAGAGGACCTTCATAGAGACGTCCAGAATCGGTCAATTGGACCGGACTCAAATGATCTCCATCCGTCTAATGTTTAGTGATACAGATTGCTTACAAACATAAATGATTAATTTTGCTGAACTTTGTAGCAAATGAAATAGTTGGATTAACTGTATGAAATAAGTTTCAGTAACTCAGGACTTCTAGTTGTTGGTGTGATATTCTTTCTTAAAGACTAATACTTACAGTATATATATTTTTTTTAAAATCTAATAAGAAACATAAGCACAAACAAAATATGAACTAATGCTGGTACCTTTTCCTGATTTAATTCCACGGAATTGATTCAGCCATGTTATCTTTACAGTAAAACACCCTCCGTCTGCTTTTACAGGAATGCAGGGATTTACAGGGGCATGTCATCACAAGGAGCAAGAAAAAAGTCAAATAATAAAATAAAATAAACTTAAACTGGATTATAGAAACCTATGAAATTGATATTTAATTCTTTCCCGTAGAAGAAACAGGATAACCAAGTGATTTTTGACATAATTTGAACAGAACATTAAATCTGTTGTCATAAAAATATTTTTTTTCTTGTTTTTCTGTGCTCCAATTACAGGGGGGTCACACTCTTAAGCCTCCCTGGTATGGTCTATTCAGGGGTCCTGGAGAAGAGGGTCCGTCGGATAGTTGAACCTCGGATTCAGGAAGAGTAGTGTGGTTTTCGTCCTGCTCTTGAACACTGGACCAGCTCTACACCCTCAGCAGGGTCCTGGAGGGTGCATGGGAGTTTGCCCAACCAGTCTACATACATGTGTTTTGTGGACTTGGAGAAGGCGTTCGACCGTGTCCCCAGAGGGGCCTTGTGGGGGGTTCTCCAGGAGTATGGGGTACTGGGCCCTTTGATATGGGCTGTCAGGTCCTTGTATGACCGGTGTCAGAGTCTGGTCCGCATTGCCGGCAGTAAGTCGGGCTCGTTTCCGGTGAGAGTTGGACTCCGCCAAGGCTGCCTTTTGTCACCGATTCTGTTCATTACTTTTATGGACAGAATTTCTAGGCGCATCCGAGGTGTTGAGGGGATCCGTTTTGGTGGCCTTAGGATCACAATTCTGCTTTTTGCGGACGATGTGGTCCTGTTGGCTTCATCAGAACGTGATCTGCAGCTCTCGCTGGAGAGGTTCGCGGCCGAGTGTGAAGCGGCCGGGATGAGGCTCAGTGCCTCCA
>NW_006800212.1:720315-807111 GCF_000485575.1 Poecilia formosa | reverse complement strand
GAATAATTGTAATAACAGAGTTAAGCCTTGAACAAGCTGCTGCCCCCGCGACCTGACCCCGGATAAGCGGAAGAAAATGGATGGATGAATGGATGGATAATGTTTTTTTTAAAAAAAAAAAACAGCAGCCTGCTCACTTTGTTAAACCTTTTTGCATACAGAAACTATCTTATGATTAACTGGATTATATATATATAAATATATATATATATAAGAATAATTGTAATAACAGAGTTAAGCCTTGAACAAACTGATTTACAACACAGAAAGGGAGTCAGACAAAACTAGTAGGCTAAAGGATTTAAATATTTATTTCATTAAAAGTTTGAAACATTAATGCAAATAAACAGATATATTAGACCTTTAGAAATGTAATAATATGATAATTAAAACTTTTTTTTATAACTAACATGTATTTATAATGGTTTTATTAAATAATAAATGTTACAGAGCTTGATTATAGGTTAAGTATCCCACAGTGACAGCACACTTTAATGTTCAGCTTCCTGTGCAAAAGTCCTAAATTTGATATTATAAGGCAAAAACAGTCTAAAAAGATTAAAAACTATACAAACACCATTTAAAGATAGAAGGTGGCACAGTTTACGCTGACATTATCTAGGAAGGCTTATAAGGGTGTACAAAACACATTGGTGTTGGTCCCAGTATAGATTACCATTGGCTATTATAATTAGACTTTACCTTGGTTTGTCCTAAAGAGGAGGAGTCTAAAGGGACAAGATCAACCCAAACCTCTGAGGGTCTCCACATTCATTTACTGAATGGCTACAGTTATAGTATAGGCAGCACAGGCTATATTCATATATTAAAGTTTGTTTTTTCAACACACTGAAGTCAGCGTCCGACAGCACTTGGCTGGGCTATTTTACTGCATTTAACAAGTCAGGAATACCTTTGATCTACTCTAGTTGGAAACTTAAAATCTTAGACTGGTCAGATTTGAACTGGATTGTTTTACATCTATCAAATACAATTTGTGAAAAATCTCAAATGTACCTTTTTTTCACCCTAGAACACCTTATATGGGCTACAGCTAGAAAATTGCACCACCAAGAGAGCTCAGACTTTTACAGCATTATTCTGCACTAAAGGACAGATACTTTGTTATCAGTGAAACTTTTCTTCAAACCTTTTACAGAAGAAAAACTTTGTAGCATCTTACATTACAGATCCAGCTTTATGATTACATACCTAGACAGTTGAACATGAATACAACTATGCTGCTCTAAAGATATAATCTAGAAACATAATATGTTGGGATCTTTGGAACATGAAACCTTATTTGTTTACGGTCCAAAAATAATTTGCATGAGCTCCAACTTGAATATTGGATCACACAGACAGAGAAAGCATGGACTCGTCCAGGCTCGTCGGTCGTCAGTGTATAGTAATTATAGGTTTTAATTATTAAATGAACCTAATTTAAAGTGATACTGAGCCAAAACGAAGCTTTTAAATCAAGTTTTTTTAAAGTTGTTTTTACAACTGGGTTCACATATCATAAAACATATTTTATTCAGATGTGAGCTGTTTAAGTGGTGTACTTTTCAACTTTTCAACTAAATAAGTTGGTCTTATGGAAAAAAAAAGCCTTCAATTGACTCTTTTTGGAGTCTTAGCAAATTTGAATCAGAAATTACACATAGTGCAACCATTAATGTAAAAATGTTCGATAAAATGTCAGGAAGGAAGTCATGTAAACTGGTCTCAAGCAAAATAAATAAATAAATTAAACAAACAAAAATAAAACAAAACCTTACAACAGCTCTATATTTTCTGCATTTTCTGAAACTGAGTTTCAGAAAATCCTCCTATCATACACTGTCTATCAGCAGTGTAGGGTTGTTCTCTATAGGATTTAATTGTCCAGGTTTTGTAATCTTCACGCTGGAGCCCAGGTTAGATGGTCTCTGAGCAAAAAAAAAAAAAGAGAGAAATGTCTCTCTGTTTTTAGAGACAAACAATTAGGACTGCAAAACCACAGCTTATATTTTCATAAAATTTGTCTTAGAATAGTCATGTCCTGGTTTGAGCTGTCTATGTGGCATAATTTATCAAACGTGATCCAGTTTGAAAATTAGCTTAGTGATGTCAAAACAAACCTCAAAATAGTTTCTTTTCTTTATTTTTATTTTTTGTTTAAACTGAATCAACCAATCAGAAATTATGTTTTACATAATCTGTATTTAATGTTTTTTTTTTTTATGAATTAAATACAGGCTTCGTAAAGCTAGAATAATCGTCTTGGTCGTGTGATTTGTGAGGGGTTCTCGTGTAAAATAAGCCTTAAAATTGCTCATCCATGACATTTCACAAAGGTTTCACAAATCCCAACTTGTATTTGATAGACTGCAATAAATATAAAATAATCTTGGTGGAATTTGACCATCCTTATTATTCAGATTTATGACGGCTGGGGTCGTTAAATGCAGCGGAATAGCCCTTTAGTGTCGTGGGTTTCTCAGTTATCTGGGTCTCCTCTGCTCCATACCGTTAGGCAGAAACCCTGCAATGATCGGTACCGGCCATATGAGAGCAGCAACACTCCACACGATGATGACCAGAGTCATGAAACAAGCCACAAGTGTCGACTCGATGGGCTTCCTGTTCAGCCTCCAACTTTTGTCCCCCCTCAGCTCGTCCAGGCTGAAATCCACGCAGCAGAAAGCCACCTGGTCCCCGCTCTGCTGTCCCCTCGACCTGCCCTGGCCGAAGCGGCGGTACCGGGACATCCCGCAACCCACGCACAGCCTCATCTCCTGCTGACCCCCGGTGACCCCGAGGTGCTCGATCACCACGGGTGAGATGGCCCGGTTGAAGGAGGCGGAGAAGAACGCCCTGCCGTGGTTGTTGGTGGTGTAGACGAGCACGTCACACTGGAAGCCGAAGCTGCTGTCCCAGCGGGCCACCAGCGAGGTGGGCAGCAGCCTGTGGACCGTCACGTTGCACTGGGACTGCGCGGGAGCGAGGCTCTGCAGCGGGGATGCTTCGGGCGAGGCGTCGCTCTCCTCCACGGACCTCTTGGAGAAGCGCACGTCCACCTCCAGGTTGGCCAGGAACCTGTTGGAGGAGTTGATGGGCGGCAGGAGGAGGTCCTCGTCGCTCCAGCCTCGGCATGGCGGGAGAAGTGCGGCCACCGCGGTCAGAGCCAGCAGGAGGGTCCCGGAGCTGTTCAACATGGCACAAGGCGCGTCTCTCCGGCTCGCATGGTGCTTCGAAGAGCCTCGGACGGCAGGCGGGAAGGAAGGGCAGCTTGCAGAAACGCTTAACGCGTGTGATTTCTTTTTAAATAAACGGAGATCCCAGAGGAGAAATTCATTCGCAACGAACCCGTCCAACTCTCGCCATATGCGCACATCCTTCCTCCCTGGAAATATCTTTTCCCGCTGTCTGGCTCTCCAAACCCAGCTCTGTGCGCTCTGAGCTCGGCTCTGCCACTTCAGGTGTGAGCACTGAGCACCAAAACACTGGGGAATGGTGTGGGGAGAGTCTCCAGTGCGCAGGGACAGCAGAGACGAGCGCAACACACGCCGTCCGCTTAATGACGCTGACCTGCTTTTAGAAACTTCCTGGCGGCAGAAGACCCTAATTCCTGATAGAAAAAGCAATTCATCTCAGTCTGCTGTCAGAGCCAATGGAACTGTTGCTCCATATTAGCCAGTTTATCAGCTCAAACCAGCTTTTATAGGATTGGGGGGAAACGAGCTTAGTTAGAGAAGTCCTTGAAGTCCGTCTGTGCACAGTTTCATCCTCAATTTATCAAAGCCACTCCAGAATAATACCAGATAATTCAAACCCCTCAAACTTCAGCTGTCACCACAAACATCAACACATTTCATATTTGTACACCAACGTAAGAAAGTAATTGTCAAGTGGAGCAAAAATGCTTGCTTTGCAGGATATTTTACAAATAAAAATCTGTGGCATGCACCTCATCCCCCTGAGTCACAGGAACACATTTTTCTGCTAGGGACTAAAATATATGCAAAAATGTCTTTACCAACCAAATCAAGTTAATTCAGATTGAATAGAGAGCATCTGCGAGCATGAACTTTAAATTTGCCACATATTCAAAGATGTATTGGGGTCTGGACTTTAATTGAGCCATATTAGCACATGGATATGCTTTAACCCAGTCTGTTGTAGATCTAGTAGTTCTAGTAGTAGGACAACTACTACTAGAGTAGTTGGAAAACCCAAAGATACATCTTTGGGTTGCTTTTCTCTGCAGCATGGTACTGCCGGCACTATTTTTCAATATGAAAATTGTAATGTGTGACTTGTGAGGTGAATTTATTACCCTGAATTTCATTTCAGCCTTGGAAAGAGAGCCAAGCATCATTTTCACCCAACATCGCAATCAAGAGCTACTTTCTGATGATCCATCACACCAAATTCTAATAAAACACACTGAGTGGTGTGGATAATGTAAAAATATCTGCTGGGTATGAATACTTTTGCAGGACACTTTAGTGGTTCTGTGAAGTTGCCAAAGACGGCAGAAATGTCAGATTCAGTGGTGACTTTTCTGATAAGGTCACACCAACGAATATGCCTGGTGTTTCATTTGAGTAATTGCTCAAAACATAAGAAGATAATCCGTGTGCCATGCAGAGAAGCTTAACCTCCGACCCTTTCTTTATTCTGGATAAATTTGGTTTGCTGAGCTTCAGAAGTACATGAAAGTTTCTAAGGGAAAACTGTGCAGCTTTCACGCAATCCACCCTAAAAATAAAAGATTTAGCAGTTTTTTTCTGTACAGTTAAGGAGAAAAACAAAGTAAGTGTTTCATTAATTTGCAAATCTCAACAAACACTGGCAGAACATTATTCACTACTGGAGAAATGTTTTTCTTAAGGCAACATCTTGCATTACATATTTGAACATTATCAATTTACTGCAATGTACAGTAAATTGATCTAAAACAACCTTGCTATCATTGGTGATAGTGTGCTGCTGCCAGTTTTGTTAAAAAGAGTTATTGTTTAACAAGGTATTTTATCACCACTGAATAAATATACATTTTCACTATGAAATTATGCTGCTGCTGCATCAAAAACAAGTTTATTTTAAGGATTTTTATTTATGTTTAACAGATGTGCAGACATCTTTGGAGAGCCCTGAAATCTAGGTGACCTGAAAAGACCATGCTCATTTGTTTTTACATGTTATATGACACAAATCTGAGAGCCATACGTTTGGTCGCAGTTATTTAAAAAAAAAAAAAAAACATCTTTGTTTTTCTTTTTTCCTGGCATTTTCAAAAAAAAAGAAAAAGAAAGTCATTTGTTTATAATCCCTTGTGTGTTCACCTGCTCTCTGCTCACAAGCTTTGTTTATGCCTGTGCTTGTCTTCATCCGCCACATTGTGCACTGAGGGGAAGCCAGGCACATCAATAAACACGTGGCTTTGTCACCTGGTTGCTCTAATGCTAGCTGAAACAACATTTAGATCTTTGGTTGAACACCTGGTCAGTTTTGGCAGTGAAAGTTTCAAACTGGATGTAGCTCAACGCAAATTCAAAGGCCAGGAAATACGACGCACTTTTTCACAGCATGCCTCTTTAATGTTATTCATTCCTAAAACAGACAAATAAAACCTTTAAAAAGCAACCGCAAACTCAAATCTATCACCACGCAGCACTTAACTTCTGTTTTCCTCAAGCTGTCGTGTTTCTATTTTACCTCAGCTTTTTGAAAGGTTTTAAAGTTTTCGCTCTGGAAATAAGTGTGTTTATTTCCTCCCAACAATTTATATATAACGCATCAGAAACTATTATGAGATATTGACAGAACCGGGTCATTGACCAGGAGCCAAATCATGATGAATTATGCTGTTTCATCTTTTGCAGGCTGGGGAATTTAAATGCTACCTGGACGAACTGATTCCTTTTGTGCTACTTAAATGGTGTAATTTGCTCCGGAGTCCTGCCTCTCCGTGTTTGATGTGAGTGCCCGCTGAAGATAAAGATGCTCTGGCCTCAATTTACACCTGAAAGACCTTGTCCTCTTGTCCCAGTTTAATTATGACAGCACATTCAGCCTCCTTTTATTTATTTATTTTTTTTGCTTTAAAAAAAAAAACCTATTTGTTTGGTTCTCTTTCTGTAAATTCAGATACCTGTCTGTCTCTCTGAAACCCTCCCACACGCCTCCCGAACGCGGGTCCCTTTCGCATCAGATATGCTCCAGACAATGTAGCGGCGAACAGAGGAGGGAGATGTAAATGACTTCCTTGCTCATTAATTATGCTATAAAAATGTAAATTGCTTTGGTGACAAAAATGCAAATGGAGTAAGATAAAAGTCTCCCCCTGCTGAAGGAAAGTGTATGAAAGATTCATTTTCTAAAAATGTGCCTGTGTGTTCAGGGGAGCAGGATCTGCAGCCGCTCCTCCTTGGCCTTCATCAGCTCCACATTTTGTCAGACGCTGTTGCTCTGACCCACCGGCTCTAACACACAACCGCCTTAATTAGATGTTGAGGACTGGGTTCATGCATTTCGAGAGTAGGAGTGTTAAATCTCCTGTTTTACATCCGAACCCGGTGAATCTGACGTCTACGGAGGTTTCTGTCGCACTGCAAGGCACTGAGAATTTATCACCAAGGCAATAAAGTGGTGCCCTCATCCTTTCATTAAATAATATGGGAGTTTGTTTGAATAATTAATAGTGATGATAACAAAGCAAATAATAACAATCTAATCAGAGATATTCATTTAAGATTAGCAGAAGTTGTCTAGTTTCCGAAAGGTTTAGAGCGGTCTTGTCTTAAAAAGCTAAAGCAGATTGACAGAATAATATTAGGCTGTGTAATTTTAATATGCCACACGTTAGAGCGCTTTCTGCCTAATGTGTGTAGAAGTCTCCATTCTTGATGCATGAGGCCATTCCTTTTATTTTACATGCATAGTCCGGTTCAACCTCAACATCAAGGGTCAAGCAGAGATCCTGACAGAGTACTTTAACTGAGTGGGTTTAAAGATTTCCCCTCTAAACTCAGTGAAGCTAAAATACCCAAGTCCACACTTGCGTTGTGGCAGCTGCAGTAAGCAGCGTCTCATTGAGCGGAGCACGATCAGCCTCTTTAAATGTTTAGAAAGTGTACCACTGACATGTCTCAGCAACTGTGTTTTATCTTTTTAAGGAGGTGAAGTGAATCTGAAACATCCTTCTTTTACCTGTGAGATCCAAACGTGACTCCTGCAGAAAATCCACCTGAAGCTGAAAGATTTCATTCGTTTGAGTCTTTTAGTTGGTTTACTTGCGCTTAATTAGAAAGTAATAACTTTTTACTGACAGTTACTATTCAGTATTTTCTTTATTTTTTTTAAACTTTGTGAGCTTGTTGTGTTACACTCTGAGTTACATAACATCTTTATTAAGGAATAGTCCAATTATTTTAGAGATTTCACTTGGACATATATTATCCGACTCTTTTATGATGCTTCTTACTCGTGACACATTTAGATTTAAATAATTTCCATTTGTATCTGATGACAAATGAGGCAGGTGACTGAAAAGATAATTAAACAATTTCAAATAAATCTAAATGTTACTCCATTAGAGTAAAACATCTCAAGCATTACTCATTTCTCAAAAATCTATGTGAAAATCCTGTTTTCACAGGTATTTACGAGATTTATATTTGGTGATGGCTTCACTGTGAAACATATTTGTGTGACAAAAAGCCTTATATATTCATACATTTTTAAACATGTAATTTAGAGACATTATTGCGGTTTGACAAAGATTTTAGAGATATCTGTAAATGAAAGGGTTAAAACCCATCCTGTGCGATTTCCTCTTCAGAAAGTCGTACTAGGCTGCTGGTTAATCATCACTCTTACATTCACAATAATCACTCTGGGCATAAATATTACACTAATTAGGAGTTCATTTATGCAAGCACAGAAAGGCAGTTCAAAGAAAAGTCAATTTGAAACATAATCATGGCTGAACATTGGAGTCAGTGGTGTGTTAATGGTTTAAGTGTTTGGTTTTAATGAAGTTGCACAAGGAAAAAAAATAAAACAAATCCAATTAAACCCTTAATAACTTGATTTCAAGGTGAATATAAATATTTTAATGCACAAACTACATTCAGAGGATAAAATTAGTATCATTAATGGTTGATCAGACTATTCAGTATTCACATTAGCTTGATAAATTGTGATTTAACATAACATTTTTCAGCACTTCAGAATCTTGTCATCAACTTTCACAATTACGACATAAATAAATAATAAATAACTCAAGTGTGATAGGGTTCCTGGGAGACGCAGCAACATATTCTGCTGCAACGATTCGATTTTTAATCCGAGGTGCAGCTGTGCCAGATGAAACATCAGGATAGATCACGATGCGGCCCCAGAGATCCACCCAGATTGAGATTTTGTTTGCGGCTGCAAAGCTCCTCATCTCCTTTTGTGCAATCATGCTCCTCTCTTTGCCTTCGGTCCCAGTGAGAGCAGATAAGCGAGGGGCGCACAAGCCTGTTGATGTGAAATGGGCCTGGGAAATAAAAATCACACTTATCACTTTCCCTGAAACGCGGTCAACAGCAGGCAGAGACCCGTCAGCCTGCCTGTCCTCCCTCTCTGGGAGCTGAGAGGGTGTGAGATTGCTTCCTGGGCCGGAGCCTCGGTCGGGCAGATACGGATCGAGAATCAGACTCTGGGTCACAAAAGGTCAACCTTGGATAGGTAGCGACAGGCCCGCCCTCATATGCGCTCTACCGAGAACATTGCTGCCACTGTGGCTGTGGGAGGCTGTTTGTCATCTGCCGCTCTGCTGCTGACATGCAATCGGGAAAAGGGGGTGATTACCAGCGGCTGTTTGTCATGTCGGGAATCAGGAGGCGTTCGCTAATGGAACAGAGGGGTAATTGGTTGCTTTCGGCATGATTTATTTGAGAAACACAAGTAGGCCAGCTTGACATATGCATAATGTTGCATTCCAAAAAAACAATGTTACTTTCCAGTGTAATACAGATGAAGAAAAAAAATAAAAGTGTCTGTCATTTTGTTCCATAAAAAGACAATGAAAAAGATTCATAAGGAAGAGGAACCCCGAGACAAACTGATTCCAGGTTTTATGTCAAACTTTATGCTATAAATTGTCTTAATTCATTTAAACAACCTGAGCCTCCATCTGTTTCTGCTACAGAATATAATTTTTTTCTTTACATGTCATCTTGTTGGAGCATCAATTAGAAAAATAGTGACTGACTGACGTTAGGAGAAATCTTCACAGCATGTAGCGAGTGTCAAAAAATGTGTTAAAACAAATGTTTTCAACCTGAAGCTAAAAACAACTTTTTTCTTACTCCCATAATTATGTTACAATATTTTTAGTTGTTTTGAAACCCACAGTAAAAAATAGGGGTGGGACAAGGAAGCCTTGGTGGGAAGATGGATTGAGCAGACAGTCCGGGAAGTGGCTCCAAAAACTGGAATGAGCTCATATGAATGTGACAGAGCGGTCTAATCAAAGTCAAGCTAAATACAATGTGAAAATGTGCAGCAAGACTTGAAAGTTAATGTTCCCAGATGCTCTCCATCCAATCTGGCTAAGATTGAGTTACTTTACAAAGAAGAAGGTGCAACAATTTCAGTCTCTAGACGTTTGCAGTCTTTAATGCAAAGCTGGTGACATCAAAAACCCTGGTACACAATTTACCTCTGCACTTTTTCAACACTTTACATGCAGATCTGTTATATATATAAATTCAGTTTTAAATTCACATTTCCAACTTCAGGTGGTGTCCTATTTGTTTTTTTTTCATTTGGAAATTGGTCATTCAGACTTATTGCAAATACACCAAAGAAAGAGTCAAAGAAAAACTGTGAAAAAGCTTTTAAAAGCCTAAAACGTTACCAGACACCGTGGGTATCAATAATAGCAAGAAAATAAATATGAAATGTTTCTTGCGTCATGTCTGAGATTATTTTCTGAATGAAACAGTGACATGAATGCAATTATTGAAAAAAGATGGTCCCATATGTTTTCCATTGATAGACTAAGTGCAGAAGTGAGTATCAAATGAATGTCTGTATCTGATGATTTGGGGTTATATCTGGTGGGTTAGCATCTCCTCAGTGTCAGAAACCCATTTCCCTCTCATTTCGGCTCTGTATCCATGTCCTGTTGTGCCTCAGGCGAACACATATTTCTGCTCTGATATACGAGGGCAAGTCGGAGCAAAGCCCCAGGTTTAGCTCACTGATGTCAGGCGGAGGAACTTTCCTTCCCATTTGCTCCTCTTCTCTCTTGCAGTGAGGCAGCTTTAACGGTTTCTGTCTGATCAAAGGTAACACAACCACAGGGGGTTGCTTTTAGAAGCAACACGGTGATGAGAAGTTGGCTCCCTATCAAACTTGTGACGAAGACGAGAACAAACGTCCACATTTGCTTTATGCCGGAAATTGCAAAAGAGATTTTCTCTCCTGCTGCAAATGCGAAACATCAAACACACGTTTTATCTTAAGTGCCCCCTTTTCGTCATGTGTTTTAAATGAGTAAACGATGCAACAAATGATGACCGATGAAAATTGATCCAAACCAACTTGGCTCTATGTTAAAAAAAATAATTGCCCCCAAAGCCTAATTGTGCCACCTCAGCAACAACTATCGTTAATATCGTTCATTTGTTCTTGAATCTTTTTTCAGAAGATTATGTTTTTGTTGTTCTCTCTTAGCCTTCTACATGTTGTCAGATTCTAATAAAATGATTTACTGATTACAGGTCACACAGTAATCAGGTGTGAGAGGGACTTTTCCCACAGGGACAGATTAGTTTGGATCACTTTCTTCCCTTAATAAAAGAAGCTGTAGTCTTATTATGGACTCACTCATGTTATCCTTTTTATACTAATTTGTTTGTGATGATTTGTTACTGGAAAATTATCATAAAACATAAGATATTTGTAAGGGGGCAAAAACTTTTCCCACAACACTCTATAGTTACTGCAATTTTTGGAAAGCATGTGCAGATATGATAACACTTTCATAATTACATGTGGATAAAATTATTATTACCAGAATAATGAGAAAAACATATCTGAAACAACTATTGATCTCTGGAGGTTTGAATCATTTTTAATTGATTTCTGTGAGGTTTTGTTGGACTTATAAGAGCTTTGATTCTTGTTCTGTTTCTCTTTGTTTAGTTTCTCTGTTGTCTCCTCTGATGTTGTCTCTGATTGCTTTCTTCAAGCAAAGGAATAAATTCAAAGAGGAACAAGAGAAGAATGTTAGGATATTTAACCATTAGAAGTGGAAGTCCCAGCCCCAACCAGTCACTGTATGTGATCTAGTTAAAAAAAAAGATTATCAGGTTTGGAGCTTTCTGAAGTAATTAAGTAAACAGAAGATCCAAAACATTGTGTACAAATTTCTAAATAGAATATTTTTGCAGGGTTTATTCTGTTTGAGATAAAACTCTAATCTCATTCAACATTAACATGCGTAAAACAAACCAAAAATACAAAAGTTTCAAAGGAAAAAGATGTATTACTTCAGGCTTCTTCAATGGAACTTTTCAGAATATTGAGGTTGAAATTAGGTAAAAATTAGAATAAAAAAAATCATAAAACACCTGCAGAAATCTGAAAAAAATAAAAACAATACAAGGCCAAAAACGTCTAATTGGTTACAAAGACTTTTCAGACATTTGAGGTGAGAGGTCTTTGGTGCTTCATTGTAACTCGCTTAGCTACACAGCTGACTGCACAGTTGAACAGCTGAAGAGGAAACACAGTTTTAATGAGCCTACAAACCCACAAAAATGACATGCACAAGCCAAGGAAGTTAAATTAGCAGACAGTGAGGAATAAAAAAGAATAAGACAGCAAAAGCATCAAATTAAATTGCCATGTGATGTTTCAGTCTGGACAAAAACTATTTTACTTTTCTTTTTATATTTGTAGTTTGCCAAAATCAAACAAACAATAACTTAAACCTTTTTCTGTTTCACTGAAGACTATAAATTCTTCAATGATTTTGCAGCAACCAACAAAATTTCTGGTTGCTGCAAGGCAACAAATTTGCATTGACTCACTGGAATGAACAAAAACAATGTTACTCATACACGTTGATATAAGACGTGCATGAGCACTAAAAGTTCACTAAGTTGAGCTCTGGAGAAGAAAATAAACAAAATTATTAAAGAATACTGAAACTATATTATATGTATTATATGTCTATGTGAAGTAATTGGGGCAAAAAAAGAAGAAGAAAAGGAAGAAAAAGAAACCGTTGTACACTCGTGCTGTGTCAATAAAGATTATTGAATCCAAGATGGCGGCGCCCTTGGAGCAGTCGTGATGCAGAAAAACAGATCATTTATGTAGGTTTTAAATGAGAAATGTAACGTTTTGGACAAGAATAGTAGATTATATATTCCTATGACTAGAACGCGGAAACAAAGGAATCTGAGATAAAGTGGTAAGTTGTCTAAATCGTATATTTTATAAATATTTCACACCGTCTCGATTTTCTTTCCTTTCACATTGAAACCCGATTATAAACATAATGAAACAACAAAACGTCATTTCAGTTAAGTGACAAAAATATGGAAACTGGTCGAGTTAGCCCTGTCTAAGTGATAGAAGATGAATTGGAGTTTGGCTTTGTGCAGAAAGAACATGTTTGATAATGGTAAATGTGATGACCCTGGAACAGAAAAGCGTTCAAAATAAACAATATTTCAGACTGAAAGTAGTGGCGAAGCCAGCAAAAATGTTATTTTATGTAAAAAAAATAAAAACTCAAAAAACGTTTTTATGATTGACAATCACCTGCGGTACAGAACATAATTAATCCAGGGTAGTTGTTGTGAGATTTATATGGTCTTGTGCCTTAGCACTGAGAGTTCGAGGGTAATGAAAGCTTATGTTGCAGCATTGTACATTTTTGTGATTTGCAGTGTTTTGATTCGTCTGTGAATAAATGAGTCCCATGATAGAGAATGATGATTTTCTATTAGCTCTAGTTTTTCGATCATGGCATCACGCAGACAAACATCATCTGACTGATATTCCTATTGGCATCAAAAGTCGAGTTTCCATTTCCTGGATTTAGTTTTAAACCCTAAACTTCAGACATAAGAATGCTGTTATTAAGCCAGCATAGGTGGCACAGAAAGAACATAAAAAAGCATGAGAATACACAACAGAGACAAGAGGAAAAACTGCAAAAATTTAAATAAATTGAACATTTCAGTATGAATCAAAAGTTAAACAAAAAGTGTGTTGAAAGGGCAGGCGAGAGAAAAAATCAGTGAAAAGATCAGGCTATTGTTAACAAGCAACTGATTTGAAAGATTAGGTATGAAACTGCCTTGGTCAGGTCAGATTTGCTGTTGTTTACTTTGAATTTCTCTCTTTGAAGAGTTCATGTTAGGAGAGATTGTTTTTATGGTATAATCTCATACAAAAAAGATGAAATGTGTTTCTTGGGAAATATTAAAATACCTATTTAACTGACATTGTGATTGATTGTGTATTTGATTAATTAACCAGAAGAGCAGATTCTCTCCAGTTTGTTTTGTGTTTGTGTTTGTTACACTGTGATGTTTTGGTAAATGCTTCTGATGTTTTGAGAAAAGCAAATAATGATTTATTCTAAAAATAATAAAAGTATTATGGCATTGGTTTTTCAGGATGTTTAGTAGAGTCCAAAACTCATTGTGAATTGTCATACACATGGCAGTCTTTAACATGATAAGTCATTTTCTTTTGATAATGAAAAAACAAGGGAAATATAGCAACAACAACAACAAAAGACCCAACTGAATATAGTCCAGTGTTTCCATTAATTTTATAGATATAAAAATACTTTTTACCTCATATAAATTATGACTTTGGACACAAATCGGTGCTTTTTAAGGGAATGAAACGTGCTATTAAGGAACAGATGACTGCAGAAAGATGTTAGCAGCTGTAAGGAAGCCATTATGATGATCTGACCCCAACATGTACTGACGATCTGAGTGTTTGCAGAAGTTTTCAGTCCCTCTTCTCTGGAGACTCCCGAATGGATGTGCCCAGTCACCATAGAAACATCATCTCCATCTCTCGCTCCAGCCCACTCACTCAGAGATGTGCCCAGACTCGAGTGCTCAGCTCTCCCAGCTGCAGTTTGATGCTGCAGCGCTGTTTGCTGTGATGTTGAGCTAATACTCCAGGGAGTTTTAGTGGGAGGAGAAAAAAACCCAAAAAACATTCCCACCAGCAGGTGTTTGGAGAGTGATTTTTAATGCTCATCTGGTTGAAAAAAACTGAGTTTTAACCTCAGGAGAGTTGTCCTCCCTTCAGGCTGGTCAGATTCCATTTATATAAGATCTGAGTGAAAGCAACATCTGGCCTGTTAAAAGTCTAAAAAATAATGTTACTGAAAAGAGGTTTAACTCTGTTTTTGAATGAAAGAAGGGAATTTATTGACTCATAGCTCTCTTTTTTTATAGTCATATATTCCCATAACAGTAGAATCACCTTCTCCTCCCCAGCTTCAGATAATCAGTTGTAATTCTTGTATATGTATCTCATTTACATCTTTATCTCAGCTTGTTGTCAGGGAGGACTGATTGTCCGCAGCTCTAAAGGTCTTGTCGTCTGAGATCCAGGCGTCTCTGCTATGAGATTATTCCCTCCACAGGTCAGGTTAGCAGCACTTCTGAAGTTCAGTGGAGGAGGAGGAGGAAGAGGGTACGGATATTGTTGTGGGTTGCCTTAGAAACCATGTTTTTGTTCACATCTGACCGATATGGTTGTGGAAGAAATCAAGTTCATATCAAACAGATTTTTGAACTTGTAGATGGAATTGTGACCTACATGGTATCATTTAAAATTATAGTTCAGGTTAAAATCTAAAAATCTAGGTTTTAGCCAGGCCCAGCTAATTTCTTTGGAAAAAATTTATTTCTTTTTTTAGACAAAATGTCAACCAAAGTGCTGTACGGTACACCGACAGCGATAACATGAAAAACCTACTAAATTCACTGAAAGTTACACAACACTGGGAGAATTATGCATGCATTTAGTGTTAAAAAAAGACATGCAAAAGGCCAAAATTAATTTAAAACCTTAAAAGACATAAAATCATTGTCTCAAGAAGTAGAAAATAAACAATCTGTTAGTTTCAGTGAGAGAAAAGGCTTCTGGCTTGTGACCTTGCTTTTTGACCTGTATTCTCTAAAGAGAAAACTGAAGGTCGTTGTTGCTTGTAGAACACGTCCATCCACAAAGCTGTGGACAAAAAACATTTTCAGACTGATGTTAAAAAGGTGCAGTGTGAGTTTTAGGTGATCCTTTGTAACCTTTTTCCAAACTATGGCTTTAGCAGAAGGATGTCAGGAGTCCAATCAAAGGATGTCTGAATTTCATTTTAGATTAGACAGCAAGAAAACCGAAAGGTGGTATCAAAACAATAGCTGCCTCGACAAAATATTAGTTCAAAGGTGTAACTATAATTGCAACACTTAATAAAAATAATAATAATAATACATTTTCTTCCAATTTTATTTTTTTGGTTTTAATTAAGTTTTATAAACGTGACATTTTAAACTAATTTGTCATTGATTCCCATTTTGTTTTTTTTTGTTTTTTTTCCCCACATCATAAAGCTCTTTATTTGAACTGGATTGTGTATGATATGCTGAATTTCAGGCAAGGGCTGCTTTCATTTGACTTAAATGGAAAACTGTCATTCAGTTCTCTGATCGGTCTGTCCAGGGCGCCGCAGTGACGCAGAGCCATAATCACATCACAGCAAATAAACCTCTCATTTCAGAAAAAAAAAAAGAAATCCCACGCTGTTGTGTGACTGACATGGTGTGAAAACCGCCAACTGTTACACAACAACAGCAGCGGTGGAAAAAAACAATCCTGTGGAGAAATGAGGAGGAGAGCTGTCAGTCTTCTCAAAGCAAGAGCAAACCCATCATCTGCTCCTCAAGCCTGTAGATTTAAATAATATGAAAGTAAATCTGATTTGAGATGAAGGGATTTTTGACTTCTATGCCATGCCGCTCTGTTTATGTTTTTTTCTTTTGGCATTTTTTTGCCATCTTTACTGCTGAAATTCAGCTTTTTCCTCCTAAATATAAATGACTACAGAAGCAAAGATCAGGCTTCTACTTTTCTTTCCAGTAGCTATAACACATAAAGAGCTATTTGTGCAAACCCTGCTTTAGTCTAAACATTAAATGCACAAGAATTTGCCAGTAAAAGAGAGAAAAGGGCTCCGGGTGTTTTCATAGAGCTAGTATTTGTGAATTTCACAGAACAAGATTGGCTTACAAGGTTAGTCCTGTTTACGCATCAAAGTAAAAGTCCCTGGGCTTTATCTGATAAACTCAAAACAAAGAGCATCAAAGAACATGCTCGCTAAGTCATTTACATAATGTAAAAATGTTTTTATTTTTCATGTATTTAATAAACAGGAAAAAAAAGAAGCAGTTTTTTCATATTTTTTTCTTTCTTTTTTTTTGGCCCACCGACTACCAGTCAGAGCCAATCAGGAGAAAAGTGTGAGAGTGAAGAGTGCTTCATTATGACTGACAACTGACATTGAAACTGCAAGCTAATATGAAATATTTCCAACTTAACGCCTACAGACATGAGCAGGAGTGGAAAAACCTTTGTTTATTTTGCTTTCAATAAATAAAGAGACATGGTTCGTCCACTTCCTTCTTCCCTTCCTTTCTTCCTTTCCTTTCTTCCTTATATAACAACGGGCGGTGTGAAAAAGGACAGGGACTTAATCAATGCAAGCTTATGACCTGGGTTTACTGGGAATGCCTGACTTCTTCCTTAATTGTGTCATACCGACACATGACCGATTGTTATCAATCGATCATGTAAACCTGCAAACCAGAACTATACTGTCGTCTTGTTTTTTCTAACAAACTGCAAATTCTATTTATCCATTAGTTTCTATTAGGTTGTTTCTATTACTAGGATCTATTAGTTTTGTACCTGTTCTGAGTATCACACCTGCACATAAGTATTTGACTCAACACTCTCCAGAAGTATCAGGTTTTTTTACAGGCAACACTCTCAACATGTCTGCCAGCTGACCTCTTGTTTTCTCTGTCCTTTCTTTCCTCACTTTTCTGAAGGCAGCATCATGCAGGCGTCCTTGAGGAGGCTGACTCCCGTCCCTCTGTGTGCAGTCCAGCCTTGTCGAAGCAGAGCTGCTCTGTGGAGCTCAGCGCTCCGCTTCCTGTCCCCCAGCATCCGCACCCTGTTCAGTGAGACGGGCGTTTGGGAAAACGACTATCGACCCGAGACCAGGCGCAAAGTAGAAGAATGGTGGCAGTCGCGGATCATGGAGCAGTGGCGAAAGGATGCGCTGAACGCAGTAAGTGTGTAAATATGTTTTATTTATCCTGATGAAAACCTGACACAGTTTCACAATTTGTCTCGTTGTAACCACAAACTTTGTTGTTTTATTTGATTGAAGTAAAAGGAAAATTGTCCATTTCACAGTTTTAAAAGTAAAAATGTAAAATTAACGGTGTGTTTTTGCATTTTGCCCAGTTTACTAATTTTTTTTAAAAGTGCTAATACAATTGCCTAAGGAATTTGGTCATCTTAGCATAAATCCAACTGTTCTGTGAAGGCCTCAAAGCATTAATCAGAGTTGTAGGGAAGATGTTTATGGTGACTGTGGAGGAGCTGCAGAGATTCACAGCTCTACTGACAGCTGTTAGTCGCACACTTCACAGTTTGCAGAAAAAGGTAGTTTTGCAAGGTCTTGTTTTTCTAAACCTCATGAACAATGAACACATTTCCAAAACTTAAAATTAGGTCTTTAGAACATATTTTTGTCATCAACTAAGAAAAAGTCCGAAACAAAATACGTTTAATTTCCACTGTGAAACGGGCATCTATCTCCCGTTGTGAGACTAAGCATCAGCTGTTTGGGGGAAAGTGACAAGAACAAGAAATTTCTTTCACTTCATGATTCTGGCAGAAGAATGAAATGTTGGGTACATCCTGGCTGGGAGGCTTGTGTGTGAGCAGGTTTTTGTCATCTTGTTGCCAAATTAGAACAAAATAACATTTGCTTTCCTGAACAAATTGTACAGAGAAACTATCATGTCTGTTCATGTAAACCTTCTTTTTTAGTCATCATTTTAACAAGAATATCAGTGGAATAATTCCATCTGAGTCAAGTGACTAGCAGCCCTGACCCTATTGTTTAGTACTAATCAGAAATAATTATCATTGTCAATTTGGTAAGCTTTAGTTCGCATTGAAACAACACATTTTTAAAAATAATTTATAGTTAAATCAGTTTGAGGTTTTATTTATCTCAAAGTTGTTGGGAAAAAAAGTCTCCTTTTGGGCTGTGGACAGAAGTATTTCTTGTAAAATGGCACTGTTTTTATTTTTGCAATCCTTTTCTGTTACACTTGTGCTCTGCGCCTATTTCTGCTAAAGTACCCACAGATCCTGTGAGCTGTGTTTTGACAGTCTGCTCTAGAGCTAATTTTGCAAGAGAGCAAATGCAGAATAAATTGAAAGTACTCATTTTTATTTGCCACAGAAAAAGTTGATTTGATTTTTAAAAAATCCTTTAAAGTACTTCTTTAATATTGTTTTCACCTTTTTCTGAATACTGTTCAATATATTTCAGTTCTATGTTAAATTGAATTTTGATGCAGTGGCTTTCAAGTGAATACAAATAAACCTGTTTAACCACATTATGTTTGCTTGTTTAATGGCATCACATTTCAAAAATAGACATTCATAGGATGTGTTTGTCATTTTCTTTTTCTTGAGCCTCCCTGCTTTCACCCCTGTTTGTACAGTGGACACAACCCTGTTAAATGTCAGACTTTTATCTGAAATTTAAACCACAATAAATCAATTTTACATCCCCAGTGATATGGATATCATGCTCAGTTCAGCTGAGAAACAGACAAAGTGTAGAGAGGGAAATATTAAAAAATGTTGCATTAACCTGGTGACATACATCTGCACACCGCTGACCTACTAATTTCTTTAAGTACCTTTTGGTCTCAATTCATAATTCAGCCTCTTTCAGCCTAAACTGTCTTTGATTATAGTGCTTCTGATCCACCTGATGTGTGTGATACTGCAGGAATTTCTGGTTATTACTCCTTCATGTATATTTTCAGTAGATAAAATAACATCAGGCTTATATAGTTCTTTTCAGGACCTTTTCAGGAAATGTTTTACATGAAATCAGTCATTCCCATTCACGCACACAGTCACACAGTATTCTTCAAAGTAGATGATATAATAAGCAATACAAAATGGCATTACTCATCAAAAACTTCACTTGTCTGTTAGTAATTGTGCTTTTCAGCTTCACAATGAGCTCTAGCTTACAACTAAATTAATAAAAGCGACTTCAGATGAAGAAGAACATGAAAGTTTTGGAACTGAATCTGAGATAAAGTCCTAATTTAAAGCTCTTTTCTAAGGAATAAAGGGGACATATAAGATCTGATACGCCAACACATTCCCACTAAAATAGTATAAATTTTCAAACTGAATCAAATGATGCTTGAACAAAGTGTTAGCTAAAAAATATACACAACTGTATTTATCTTCTTTATTTTCTATATTTTTCCTGGAACATATTTGGAGTTTTTTTTTTTTTTTATATGAATGTCATGTTAAAAGCGAAAATAGTTTTTAAATTGGAAAAACTTTTAGCAGGTGTGTGTTCACTTTTTAAAACCACTGTAAAAACACAGATGGTGCCTCTAAAATGACCTACTTCTTACCGACTGTAAAAAAAAAAAAAAAAAGACTGTCACAAACCAAGCTTGTAGCGATCGATAGGGTTTTTCTTTTTTTTAATGCTGCTGACATTTTGGTCTGCAGTTGAGAAGAAAAGCACAGACACACTTGACGGTATTAAACATGACATGTGGCTTGTGCATGCTGCCTCACTGGCTTTCTGGGCCAGTCAATAGAATCGCTCCACAGTTAATGGAAATTGTTTCACCTCGGTTTTTTTTTTTTTTTTTCTGGTAAATGAAACATCTGATGTGAAAAGGATGCATTTTTGTTTTACCAGACGTAACTATGGCGAGATCTTCCACCTGTTTCCACATTTATGTATTTTATTTAGTTAATTTTTCCCTAATCTCTCACAGGCGTTTGGGTCCCGGTAGCTCGTCACAGGCTGATTATATGTCCTAATGCTCCGAGCGTGTGGCTGTCTAGGCAAAGCTGACAGTGATTAAGTGCATTTATGACAGGGCGCTGGCTCTAATTAATTTATTGAAAAATTCATGAGTCAGGTTTCCTGTAATCACGTATAGCTGGGTGGAAGTGGTCCTCGCTGTGCTGCCATAGAAACCGTGTTGTGATTGTAAACCATCCATTATCTGCCACCGTTTAGACACTATAATCAGCCGCTGTGCGAGCCTCATACGGTAATACAGTCAGCGGCCCTCGCTCTGAATATGATGAGTTATTACTGGCATCCTCACCTCAGCCACTTAATGCAGTCTCATCCACATACAGATCCTTCAAAGTCAGGCCAGCTTTAAGCTGCTCTTGTCTCTGTATCTTTTTTTTTTTTTTTTTCTCCACAGTATTCCGTCAAGAAGAAGTTTTATGTCCTCTCTATGTTTCCATACCCATCGGGGCGCCTTCACATGGGGCATGTGCGAGTGTACACCATCAGCGACACCATTGCTCACTTCCAGAGAATGAGAGGGCATCAGGTATGTCTGCTTTTGTCCACATGTGTTCACTATTATTACCCCAGTCATCCCTGAAACACGCCAGGCACTCCGAGCAGCCGCAGCTCAATGCCAGCCAGAGATATCTCATGTTGTCAGGGCACAAATATTCTGCCTGTGTGACACACAAGGAGCGGAGAGCCAATGTCGATGTGTCTTCCTGGTAAAGCTCAGATCTAAGCAACTGGAAATGAAAAAAAATAAAAATAAAAAAATTATTGAGTCACTGATTAAACTCTTTCATGAGAAAACAGGTTAATTGCAGATTCGGGAGGTTTTTTTTCATCATTGATCTCACAAGGTTTATGGTTATTTTCAGATTCAAATTATTCTCGAAAAGATCTTAGATGAGGTATTTGCAGTTGAAACCAGATATTTAAATACACTTTGTTTAAAGACACGTAGCCTGTTTTTTTTCATTGTCTGACATTCAGTGGGACTAAATGTTTGCTGTTTCAGGTTAGTTAGAATAATAGAAAAATCATTTAAGATTTTTTTGTTTTTGCAATTTTTTTCAGTTTTTTAGAGCTACACAGCAGGAGAGCAAACTTTGATGCAGTGTGTGTGTGCGTGTGTGCGTGTGTGCGTGCGTGCGTGTGTTGTATTGACTTCTCTTTACAAATGGCAGATATAAGCTTTTGGGCTGATTCCTGTGTTGTTGTGATTCTACTAAATTTCTGTGAAAGGAACTCTTCATTCAGGCAAAATAAAAATACAAATTTAAGAATGAAAAGCAGCCTCTTCAAATTAATGTTTGAGTCTTGAGTTTGACTCATTAGCAATGGAGAGAAATTCATCTGCCACTCTTTGGCCGGTAGGTGAAGCCAGGGCAGCACTGAAAAAAACAATGAGAGCAATTTAATGATTAAGTGAGAAACATTTAACAGCTCCAATATTTTCTGCAATTTGCTGCTTTAATTTGTTCTTATAATTTAAAAGGTGCAGTTAGTTTTGCACAGTCATGACATAAACTGCAGAGTTGAAAGTACGCATATTCCCATATCCTGAATGTAAATGTTTATTATTTAAGCCTTCAATTGCTGTATTTTTATTTCAGTTTTAATTTTATATTTGAAGCTATCATATTGTGTCTTCATGCCTGAAAGTATTTATTCACAGAACATAGTCAATTTGACTATTTTTTTTTAGTTTAGCTAAAAAAATATATTGAATATCTATGTAATACAGTTTTACCATTTGAAGCTGCTATTGTCAGATCCATAAAGAGGAAAACTGAGCTGTTTTCCTCTTTGTCTACAGCTGCAGGGTGTTGAAACTGAAAGATCTCAGAACTTCTGTGGCAATTTTACTTTTACTCTTGTGTATTCGTTTCCTTTTGGTTTTCAGTAGGTGTGTAAATTAAGGCAGATCCATACTCTTGAGCTAAAGCCCTCTGGTGTCTTAATGACCAGACTAGTTAAGATCAAAGTGCTTCAGTCCACAGCTCTTTTTGCTCTCTGTTTAATTCCACTTACCGGCTGCTGTCGATGGCGCTGAGGCCAGCCACTGCAAGGTCAGGTTGGTGGCTGTTTTGCAGGAACACACTTCTGCTTCGATCATTGCTCATCTAAACAACCACTGGTCCTTTCTTTTAGCCAGACAACAAACTCATATGTGAAAAAACTCCTCCGAAAAGCTTTGCTCCTTTGAGATTTTACATCAAATGTGCGTTTATCCGTCACCTGCTGAGAGAATTCCCTTTTTCTCTGTGGGATTTCCCTGAAGGAAACTTGGTTTCACTTGATTGCTGGCTGCTCATTGCACAGCACTGCTCTTTCCCTGAGCATCTGTCTAAAAGGAAACACCGTTATGGTTTATGCTCAAAACTCCCCAATGTGTTAATTGAGAAATCTGCACTCACCTGTTGATATTCTGCTGGGTTTTTGAGGTGATGTCTACCAGTTTGTGATGTTTTGAATATGGTTTGAAGTCCTATTATAATGTGATGATAACTGATGATCAAATTTACAATGTCTTTTATTTAGCCACTGTTTGTACGGATAAATATAGTGTAATAATATGTTATCTGGAGATACACAGATCAGAATTTTCTGGCCAGTTTCGGTTCCATGGATTTTGAAATGATTTAACTTGCTGACACCACAGACATCAATGCATTTTGGCGTGCTGTGTAATTGCTGCGATACAATAAAACAGATACATCTCTTGATGTAAAATTACTTTTGTCCACTGGAACAAGTGGACACAGTAAGAATTTGCGTAGAAATGTTGGCATCTGGAAACAAGAGTGTGAAGTTGCATTTCAAAGCTAACACAGATGGAATTGAGCTGCGTGGGTGAGCGCTTTTATTTAGTACTGTCGCTCTGCAGTCACAAAACGAGTCTGCCAGCTCTCCTGGAACCCTTGTGGTCCAGAAGGCTGTGAGTTTACAGTATGTTTCCTGTCCTGGTTGGATCTGTGTCATCCGATACTACAGTAGAGCTAATTGTGGTCAACGTTAAGGTCGGGATAGGCTTTACTCTTTAAGTGTAATATGATTCATAAAGGAAAAAAACAAAACAAAATTGGCAACCTTTTCATAATAGACCTTCATAAATAGAGCCTCACTCCACTTCAGCTATTTATGCTAAATATGTAGACCTGCATTGTATCACCATAATGATGCTCTCATCGTTTTAGTATGTGTTTTTTTTTTAAATTATCATAGACTATCCTTGGCATGTGCTCTGCTCGTATTTCCCCGGAGCTTAGTGAGCCGACAGCCTCTCAGCCTTATACCATCCACCACTCGGCTTTACAAATGAGGGCCCAGCAGTTACCAAGGATACCAATTCATCTGAAACATCAGACCCGTTAGAGTCCCCGCAATGATCCTCTCCAGCCTTCGACTCATTGTCACTCTCCTTCTCCTCCACTTTACTCGCTCCTTCCAGTCCTGCGCTTTCATCTCGTTTTTCTCTCAGTGAGCAGAAAATACAGCCGAAGGGCTTGAGAAATGAGTGAAAGAGACTTCCTAAGTGTGTGTGTCAAAGAGCGAGACAAAAGCACGGACGTGTAGACGGAGCACTTCTGGACAGGGAAAACATTAATACGGAGGGCAGTGGGGCTTTGGGTGAGCAAAAGACAACATTTTTGCAAGTGATGTCTTCAGTCGAAGTGGAATAACATGAAGAAACCACAGATAAAAGATACATTACTATGGAAGGACAGGAATATAAAATAAGGTTGTAAAATGCGACCAAAAACCTGCTTTAAAAAATGTATGTAATATCCATCAATCTGTTATTCCACACAGCTGGGTCTTCTACTATTTTGGCTTGGTGTGTCTTGCTGAGACTCCAGAAGGGATAATTGCTGACGTAGACTCTGAAAAAGTGATTTCTGCTGAGCCTATCCATATGATAGCCACTGGCAGTGTGTGAAACCATGTCATGGTCTGCAGCAGAAACTATTGTACTTAAGCTGAACTCCATTTTTAGTGGCTCGGATTGCAGTAGGATCATTAACTTTAATAATCTTGTTTTCATAGAGTTCAGAAATGCTGTGATTTATTGTTGGATAAAGTGCAAATTACTAAATACACATCCTTGAAGAACACCGTTGTTCAATTTGATGAAGCACAAAGTCTTCCTGGTAGCTTCAGTTGTGTCCTTTTCTCTTTGGAGGAACCTCTCATATGGTAAACTGCTTTGGGTATGATTGTGTTTAAGTATTATTGAACTAAAAGAGAACAAACAGGGTTCTAGCTGTTCTTCTTCAGGTGAAAAATGATTGCGTTCAGGGTTCGTTTGACATGATGTGTGGAGAGGTGGGGCCATGAGCAAACTGTGGGGTTTCCAGAGAAGACGGCAGGCTGGCTTTGAATGTGTCCTATTGTTGCTTAGAGCATGTTTTATCACAAAGGTCAGCATCACAGGCTTTAGTCATTGAGACAGTTTCTAAAGATTTTCTGTCTGTGGAGAGATTTTGCAAAGTTTAGCTTGACTGTAATAAAAGCTTATTGGGGAAAAACATATTTGATACATAAAATGCAGGTATAAAATCTTCCAATATTATCCAGATTAGTATTAATTTCAGGTGATTTATGTGGGCTGACTTATGATTGATTCTTTAACGAATTATTTATCCAACAGTGACAATTAATACACAGCTGAATTCCCAGGTGCTTAATCCGATGGGTTGGGACGCTTTTGGGCTTCCTGCCGAGAACGCAGCCATAGAGCGAGGTCTCGATCCCGAAGAGTGGACAAAAAGGCATGTACATTTAAAACAAAGAGTGTAAATGTCTGTTTTTCATGTGTAACTTCTTCCTCTGCTATTTTTCTGTTCAGTAACATCGAGTCCATGAGGGAGCAGCTGGACAGCCTTGGGCTCTGCTTCAATTGGGACAGAGTAAGTGGGAGATAGGAGAGGATCGGCCAAGATGTTACAAAAGACCGAGTCGTGTTTGGGTCCATGTTCGTGCTACATTTACACAGATAAAGAAGAGGGAACCTGAAAAAGTGTTCAAGTGCTTTTTCCACATTACAACCACAAACCTTTTTGCATTTGTATTTCATATTTATGTTACTTTGGAGTTGCTGCTGAGATCCACAGCTCAGAATTGGGAAAGCAAAAATGAAACGTAGTGCAAAAGGAACAAGGCAACTGAGAAGAAATCCATTCAGTAGCATAGGAAGCTGATGGAATAGGCAGGACTTTTAAGACCCAAAGAAATCCAGAAATGCCGCTGCTGCTTCTGTGATTAGAGGAAAAAGGAAAGTAGCTCTCTGCTGACTTCCACTTTGCACTGCGCACCTGATTTTTGGCTTTCATCAACAGGAAATCACCACTTGTCTCCCAGACTACTACAAGTGGACACAGTATCTGTTCATCAAGCTCTTTGAAGCTGGACTGGCATATCAAAAAGAGGTAGGAATGTTTTCTTCATAGAGAAATAACAAAACCAGTGGAGTTGTCCCTTTTTTTTTTTGACCTGAAAAACAGAAGCCTTTCTATTATTGAGGCAGAAATCAGGCGTCCTCATTTCATTTTTAACCGTGTGGGTTTTGATCTGACTGTGTGTGCTTGTTTTTGTCCGGCATTCAGGCCGTGGTGAACTGGGACCCCGTTGATCAGACGGTGCTGGCAGATGAGCAGGTGGATGAAAGTGGTCGATCCTGGAGGTCTGGCGCTCTGGTGGAGCAGAAGCTACTGACACAGTGGTTCATCAAGACTACAAACTATGCTAAGGTTCGACTGGTTCATGTGCGAGAGCCATATTTGTAATGTGTGTGTGTGTGTTTGTGTGTAAAAACGAGCAGCGGAGCCCTCTGATAACAATCATGGCTGACACTTCAGTAGCAGCAGCTGCTGCCCTGCCTCCCTGCTTCTGTAATCAGACCCCTGGAGACCATCATCTTTAGCTCGGCCTCTCTGTTCAAAGGGGTAAATACAGGAGCAGACCTGGGGTTGGTCTGGCTGGCTGATGAAACCTAACCTTCCTGCACCGGGGTGAGCAGGCCTGCTGCAGGGAGCGAAAACTCCCTCCGGGCCGAAACAGGCACAGGGAACACTGGTTAATGTGCTTTACATGCAGCACATGCGTTTACTCTGTGAGACGTTATGTGCAGCAGAAGCCACATTAGCTGAAATGAGTGGGAGTCAACGTTTCACCCCACAATATTTGGTGCATTTGCAAGAATAAAAATAAAAAATAAAAAAACAGTTAAATATTTAGTATTTCACTCATAAATAAAGAGAAACAGAGTGGAAATTCTTGTACTTTATGACTCCAGAGATAGGTTTTAAATCTGATGCGTCACAAGAACTGATGATGCGTTAAAGTCCATGTTGTGGCTAATTATTCACAAAAAATGTCCCCTACCCACCTAAGAACTGTAATAGGGAAAATAAATCATGTTTTGGATATTTTTCATAAATAATAAAGGTCATATCAACTTATCAAACTGGCATGTAAAAAGGTAAAATCATCAAATTGGTTGAATGATTGATGAAGTTATTTAAGACGTAATGCATTATGGAAAAAGAGACATTTTTTGCCTCTAATGGCTTCAGTGGGTTTAAAGTTAAGGGTTAAACATTCCCCTGCATTGTAATGGGCCAATCAGTTTTGATAGATTCACAAAAATCTGCTAAAAAAATCACCTGGAATCAACATCAGACAAAAGCAACTTCCTCTACAACCTTGATTTCTTTTTTTCATTTTTAAGATGATTAGAAAATTCTTAGAAAATTGTGTTGTAGTGACGAAAAACAACCAAGAAGCAAAACCCAATGATTCCCCTTCCTACTAGTAAAAAAAAAAAAAGTATCCTTTTCTACAAGAAAGATTCACATTGAGTCTTTATACGCTTTGTGGTTTCATAACATATTTCACTTATTTAGACTGTAATGTTACTGTAGTTTAAATTAAAAATAAATATTTAGCCTTACAGGGGCAAGAATTTATTAAGAATTATTCCACTGTACAAACTTTTCCAAATTTTACCCACAAACTTAAATGTCATCCACTTCTTAGTCTATTACATGAAACCTTAGTAAAATACAATGAACTTTGTCATAACATGACAAAGCGTGAAGGAGTTCAAGTATTTTTTTTTTCGGTTCACTGTAGCCATTAGTAAATAAATTTTACTCATTTTGGATTTATTGCCTGCCAAGTTTTTCATTTCAGATTAATCTAAAGACATTTTGTCCACCATCAGTTTTTATCCGATTGGCGTAGTCGAAGTTGGCCGCGTGCGACCGTGTCAGAGGAGCGAGTGGAGGTGGAAGCAGCCTACTGTGACAATGTGTTCCTGCATTTCTAATTTTCTCTGACGAGCAGAGAAGTGGGAAGGAAGGAACAGGGAGGTGTTAAGGGAAAGAAGTGAGAAAGACAGATGGAGATGAAAGGAAGGAGCATGTCGAGCAGCAGCGTGCCAAATGAAAAGTGATGTAATTGGACTGCGAGTTTCCTGCGTTTCGTCTGCTCGGCCCCGCACGTGTCCGGGTCCGTTAGACAACATTAACCTCAGACAATGTTCAGTCAGTTTAGCCATCAAGTTGCCCCACGTTGCACAATGGATCTGTTAATGATGAAAAAAAATAACGTGCAGCGCGCAGGATGCTAAATTATCAGGTGGCTGCAGGAGAGTTTTTCAATTTCATGCATAATCACACTTTGTAGGCAGAGAAATTCTGGACAGAGAGAGTGAGTCTCCATTTTTATAGTTCTCTGACAGTATTCGTTAAAGGCATGCTCGTTCAAGTTTCTAAAAACACTTCATCATTTCAGTAAATTACCCAGAAGCAACTTGAGTTTTGTGCTACAATGTATTGTATTCTGCTCTGAACGACTCTTTCCCCCTCTGAGATATAGAGTATTACTTAGTTTTTGCCATACCATGTTTTTTTTTCTCTCTCACAGTTTTCTCAGTTTCCATAGTAACGCCTGTCCTTGTTGTACATGTTACAGTTATTTGTGCTTCTGTGGCAAATCAGTACTTTTGAGTCGAGGAAAGTAAAAGCAGTTGTTCCCTCTCACTGGAAATCCATCTTTGCTTGTCCGTCATCCCTCCTGGAGTTTATTTTTCATTTCTGCTAACTTTATTTAATGACTGCCAGAGTTTTCACTGATGTCTCACTGATTCGGGTTTATTATAATTATAGTGCCTTACAAAAGTATTGTCCTTCAACTTTTCAAAGCAATATTTTTTATGCTTCATCCACAAACGACAATGTATTTCATTACTTGAAGCGTCTATTAGAGCTCTAATCCAATGAGACCTGACCACCCATATAACCTGACAGTGGTTAACTCCTGAGGAGCCGCAGAGACCCACAGCTCAGGTTAACCATTTCCATGGTGACAGTTGGTGGTGGCAGCATCAGGCTGTGGGGATACTTCTGTTTTTGAGTTGATAGAAAGATCAATGGATTAGCCTGTTAGGCCCGATGGGACAGACGTTCACCTTCCAGTGGAGCAATGACACTAAAAATACACCTGAAGCTACAATGAAATGATTTGGATCAAAGTATATTCATGCGTTGGAATGGCTCAGTCAAAGTCCAGATCTAAATCCAAAATAGCATTAGTAGCAAAACCCGAAAACATGTTTTCACAGATTCCCCCCATATGACTGATTTTCAGATTTTTCCAGCAGAAATGGGCAGAAATTTAAGTCTACAGACGCACACAGAGACGCATCCCAAAATACATGCAGCTTTGAATGCATGCTCGTGGTCTGAATGTCAGTGCATGCCGCACTTTTCAGATTACTTGTCATCTGAGAAGACATAGCATGTCTCTGTTTTCCCAATCTGGAGCAAACATGGCCGTTCGTTTCTGCACTCGTGCCCACTGAGGACCCCAGCCAGTGTTTATGTTTGTATCAATAACTCTGTGATGAGGCAGCACACAGCGAGAAAGCTCCGGGAGCCGGACTGCAGGTAATGGATTGTGACAGACTGAAAGGGAAATAGAGAATTATAACATCTCTCTCCACTGACCAGCTGCGGCTTTTTGGCCCGAGCCTCGTTCATATGCATAGATCCATTTAATCATGCAGAGTAACTGTTGGTATGTGTGGGGAGGAAAGTGGGCAGTGCGCTCGATCCCACAGAGTTCGTTCATTTCCAGGAAAGTAGAAGCAGTGAAAGTCAGAGTTTTTAAAAATCCCCTTCTGTCCAGCTCTGGTGATGTGGCAGGCTTGTGCCGCTTTGTCCAATTAATTTTTCAATGCTTTGAAAGAGGCCACACTAAGCTGCAGTCACGTAGTTCTGAGAATATCGCCTTGCCACAGCGAGGTGGAAAATTTGCTGCTTTCACAGTTGTTCCAAAGTTGAAAACACGTTTGTCTCTGTCTTTTTTTCTTCTTTTTTTCCCCCAGCCTCTCCTGGATGCTCTGGCAGACCTTCCTGAGTGGTACGGGGTTAAAGCCATGCAGGCGAACTGGATTGGAGAGTGCACTGGGTGCTACTTTGATTTTAAACTCAAGGTGAAACTCATAATTCTCGCCATCTTTTAGCTTGTGTTTCCACACAAGGAGGTTTTGCCACCACTGCTTTCGTCTCTCCGTCTATTTTCTTTGTCTTTTTCCCCAAATTGATTGCTCATTTTTAAGCTTTGTCTTTGACGCCTCTGTTTACTGATGTATTTGACTGAAAATGCATTAAAAAAAAAGGCTTCAGAATGATGGCTTTATTATTTGCTTTCAACAGCTACACACATTTATGAGTGGCAATTTTTCCAAACAGATAATGTCACAAATTATGTTGGATTCGTGAAAGCCATATTTGCCGTTCTCCGTGAAGAAGTGATTTCAAGCTGAGTGGAAACAATGAACCCACTGAGAGGCCTCTGATTGTCAAAGCATGTTACTCAGAAATGCGTTACTTAAGCCTGACTCTTTACTTTAGGAGAAATTAATAAAATTGACAATTTGTGTTTTTCTGTCTGTGTGTGTTAGAAGGATTTCTGAGGTAGGATGAATAATTAATGCTGCATTATTAAACTGACTGGATGACTGATTTTACATCGTCCTACACAAAAACTCCATAGCGCATCAGGGAATCAAGCATACTTATTACTACTTGTTGAACCTGATATCTTCTGATAATCAATTGGTGTTGTTTTTTGATAGCATTGACAAGATTATGCTACATACAATCTCAGTGTGTGCAATATTAATAACTCCAAAGTCTTGTTGGAATGCCGTAATTGTTGGTTAATACACTCCGGGCGTCATGAGCCCCATCATTTTGTGCCAATCCAATATCCGTCCTGTTGAATTGCGGTAGATGCTTCCCTCCTGATACGGATCGCAGTAATAAAGATTACAGAGGGGGCTGGAGACACACATGAGAATAACAGCAGTGAGGAAAATCTGAGTTTGTTACAATATTGTTGCACCAATCTTCATCAGCGATGTTGCAATTACATTTGTTTTTTCTTTCACACAGCCCTATTAGAAAAATGTTTATCTTTCGTAGTGCACTGTGATCTCAGTCTCATTACCGCTGCCCACCCTTTTCTGTCAGGGTGGGCAGTGGTAAATGTGTAAAATGTTTTTCATTAAAAGGTTTAGTAAAGAAAAAAAAATCTCACAACTTCCTTTAGTCGACCAGTTTATGCACAGTTTGGAGGCGTGTGCTTCTCCATAGCTCTTTCAAAGCTGTATTCCACCGGGAGTCTATTTGACGTTAATCTCATCATGGCAGTATTTACTGAGGTCTAGATTGCTTTCGGCTGTATGGTTGGATCCTTGGTGCCTCCTGCCTCAGCCAGCAGGACCAGTCCTGCTTTGTCTGATCACATGATCAATCCATACCAGAGCCTGCAGGCCACATTTTAAAGATAGGTTTCCACCAACTTGAACCCAGGACCCACATCTTGTCTCGATGATAGTGGACAGCATAGATTTCCCCCATAAAAGTTATATAGATGCTCAAAACAGTCTGTTTTGTTATGTGTGATGTGGTCTGGGCTACATGTTCTAAATGCACCTCAGAAAACGTCTCTAAGGTCTGACAGAGATCATCAATACTCTGGCTGATTTTTAATGTTGCGGTACAGTCTGACGGGAGATGATTAAATGTTGTAAATAAAAAGTATCTAAAAATAAGAACAAGAGGTGGAGATTGAATCACTGATACTGAGTGACTTATAAAACCTTATTTTCTCTCCAAGTTGTGGTTGGTATAATCGTTTCAGCAGTATTGTAGAAAAACAAACAAACAAACAAACTGAAGTTAGAAAAGCAGCAGGGGGTGGAAGGTTTCCAAATATTACTTTGCAGATCTTATTTACTCCTATTTATTCTTACTTTACAGGTCAACGGTAAGGAGACAGGTGAGACCCTGTCAGCTTACTGCTCTGCCCCAGAGATGGTGTACGGAGCAGCTTACCTGGCCATCCTGCCCTCCCACAGGCTCCTGCATGGCAGCAGCTCAGTCCGCTCGCTCCTACAGCAAGCGTTTCAGCCTGGGCGAGGTTAGTCTGACCCCAAACATTCATTAGATGTCGTGTGGGACACCCTTTAAGTATTTTTTTTGTCACTATTTGCACGTTGAGGCACTTCACTGCAGAACATGAGACAACTCTTGGAAATGTTCCAGTCTATTGTTGTCTTGAATAAAAATGTTGATGTTGAACATTAACCATATGTTTGTGCAGCTTCAATGCAATGCTGTGTTAATTAGTGTTTTGAAAAGGTGTGAATATTTGAAGCAAGAACTTTCTAACTCCTCATCCTCTCTGTGTTTTCTATCCAGACTGCCTAACAGAGGTCACTGCTCTCAACCGGTTCACCGGCCAGGAGGTTCCTGTGGTGATCTCCCACAAGGAGGCGTTCGATGACTATCTGGACGCTGTGATCGGTGAGTTCTGGGGCTCGTGTCTGCTGCTGGCTGCTACATGTAGAACAGGCTGTTGTTAATCTTCTGAAAAATTTATATTACTGTATGTTTGTTCCAAGCAAGACAAAAAGCACCAGAGGGTGTTTGTGTTGAAGTGATTACTCTTGGGGCAGCTTCTCCTTTTTGCTATTGAAGTCTGTTGTGCAAGAAAATTTGTAACAACTTTTATATATACAGCCATTTATTGATTACTGCACTGCAAAAACACAAAATTTCACCAAGTATTTTTGGTCTTGTTTCTAATTAATGTTGCTCCTGTTGTGACAGGTCTTCCAGATGTGAGTGAGGAAGACCTGTCTGTGGCCAGAGCACTGTATCTGAATTGGACCACGGTGCTGAAAACCCACAAAGACGGAACACAAACTCTGATTAACTCTCAGAAGGTCAGCAGCGACGATGCTGATAATGACGATGTCCATAAGAACAGCTCTCCAGTTCATTTTGTCTTACTGTTTAGAAAGACAAAATCGTTTATTTATTATCTTTTGTGATCTCGGTGTTGTAGTTCTCAGACTTCACCAGGGAGCAGGCGTTGCAGTCCATTACCCAGAAGGCCAGAGAGCAGGGAGTCGGGGGCCATCTTACCAGCTCCAAGCTCAGAGACTGGCTGATATCCAGACAGCGTTACTGGGGCACGCCCATCCCAGTGGTGCACTGCGACTCCTGCGGTGCCGTCGCCGTCCCTGAGGAGGAGTTACCGGTTACTCTGCCGAAGACGCCGCCTCTCACAGGAAAAGGAGCGTCGCCTTTGGGAGCTGTTCATGATTGGGTCAACTGCAAGTGTCCCAGGTGGGAGATTCATATTTTTAATCTCCTAAAGAGAATGGTCTAAATAACTTTTTGCTCCATCAGTTGTTCCACTCAACAACTTGATTTTCTCTTTTATTTATCAGAGTGGTGAAATTCATGATCAGCCCAAATCTATGCACCGCTCTTTAATACAAAAGATGAGATCAGTGTCACAGTTGACGGAGGCTTTTTTTTTCTGTTTTTTTTTTTTGTTGTTGTTTATTTTGCTTTGTTATTTCACTTAATAAGATAGAGAACGAGAACAGGCAAAAAGGGGAGAAGCGCATCAGACTACGTGAGGCTTATTTGATATGCAAATATTGTTTGCTGTCCTCGGCGTTGTGTGAACTGCCTTCATGTGAGTGCCTGATATGCACCAGTCTTAGGCCAAGAGTGGAAGATGCTTCATTTGAAGTGAGTCGCTGGTGAGTAAAGAAGGCAAAATAATTGGTGTGAACCAAAGCAAAGGCTGTAGCATCTTAATAAACTTCTCCTATGACAAAGAGAATCAATATTGCTCTTTTATTCAAACTTTGATATCAAACATTTTTTATATATGTTAGTGGGATATTTATGTTTGACTTAATCTGATCCCAGTCTTATTTTTTCAATCTTTCCAATGATTCCTTAAAATGACTTCTTAAAAATAAACGTACTTTGCTTTTTGAACGGAGTAAATCCACGATCCACTTCAAAGTGCCATAATCACATTTTAATATATCACATATTTTGTCTAGTTCTGTTGATAAATCATAACTAATACTATTTTACTGTACAATTCATTGAAGTGTAGGGTTGTGTTTGCAAGGCTTTGCAGAACAAGAGGCTCCGTGAATCAGTAAAATAACACACTTCAGATTCAGTCACTTGCAGGTCAATTATCTTTTCTACTTACAAATATCTTTAATATCTTGTCTGGATAAATTTAATCCGATGGCTCTTCATGTCCCGAGGTCTTTACTCAGCAGTAAATCATCCCCCTAAAGAGGTTTTAAATAAATTATCATATCATCGCTTTATCCCAAAGTATTGCAGGCATTAGTGCACAGAAGCCCCATTTAGACGCTTGATATTGTTTATGGGAGTCCGTCTTGTTTATTTTTTTTTTGCACAACATGAGTGATCGGGGAAATTATGCAGAGTTCTGTTAGTCAGAATTGAATTATGTGTGAACCCTCTCCGGTGACTGTCTCTGCTCTGCATTTCCTGTGTTTCCTCAGGAGACCGGCTCCGACAAAACGAGCCTGCTGTCAGGCGGCTTTACAAGAACATGGGGCGCTGACAGAGAGTCTGCAAATTGTGTGATTAATGCTTTTTGTTCAGACTGGCTTATGCAATGATTGGCATGTGTGACAGGGGCCGCATGAGATGATGTCGGAGGTTACGTAAGCCAGCTGTGCCTCGAAAGCGGCACACAGAGGGAGAACATGCACACACATGAACCCCCTGCACATAGACATCATCTCACACACACACACACACACGCGCGCGCGCACGCACACGCTCATTCTCCACTCAGCGACTCGGTGGATGTGTTTGGAAATGCACGACGACTACTCCTCTGGCGCCTCTGGAGTCCCTCGCTGACATGGGAATTCCTCTCTGAATACGACTAATCACCGTCAGGGCTCCATGTTGATTAAAACAAAGGCCTACTCAGTTGCAGATGGCACAAGTCATCAGATTGTGTTTACTCTAAAGTTGTTAGAATTGCTCCCCATCAGCAATGATTGATGGTAATAATCGGCGAAGACGCCGTTATCTCCCCTCCGCCCGTCTCCCCCTCAGTTGTTAAGTGTCTGTCGAAATTTGTTCCCTTCACTCATGGACTGTGTCCAATTAAAGTTTGAGTGGGGCGCAGACGAGCGGGGTTGGTGAAAGAAGCGGTTTTATCTGTCCTTGAGGAAGTCATTTCCTGCGCGCTCATCTCGTCTCCGACCCTCCGCAGATCTGTAAATTAGCCTGCCAACTGAACCCTGCTTCAGCTTTCGCCTGATTAGGAGAGCGTGCCTGCACGTGTGTGTGCGCGTGTGTGTGTGTTTGTGTTTGTGAGAGCTTTATGGATCCACAGGTAAACAGAGAGACCACCTGGTCTGCAGAGCACCAACACATTGGGGTAGGCAGGCTCACAGACACACAACAGATGGAGCTCTGTTTTCTCTGGGAAGAGGAGTTTTATAGAGTGGGCATCTGCCTCCTTTTCCGCATCTGTTCGAGAGCCTTTTGGCTCTTTCTGGCTCGTACTCTAAAGGCACTCTTTAAATACTTATGGACACACAGATTTAGTTAGCTAGTTTAGGTGTTGGGATCCTCTCAGAGCTTAGAGGACTGGTGTCAGCAGACAGAAAGCCTTTCTGTTTGGTCATCTGTTCTGGAGAGACAAGTACTGTGACTTGGAAAAGTATTTCACACTTTGTCACGTTACAACATCAAACTTTAATTTATTTTATTGAAGTGGTATGTGATAGACTTCCGAAAGATATTAATAAAAACATGGGTTTCAGATGTTTTACAAATAAAAATGAAACGTGCAGTAGTGCTGAAGAGTGCTGAGTCAAGCTTCTTTTTGCGTATCTTTCTCCCAGCTTTGCACATCTTGAGATGGTGAATCTTTTGTTCTTTGAAAAATTCTCAAACTCAATCATATTCAACAAAGTATTTGAGAACATTTTGGACTATATTTATCTCTGGGCCATAAATGGGACATTCCTGCATGAGTGTGCTTTGATTGAAGCCTTTCAGTCTAACTCTGTCTGTATGTTTACAGCCGTTGTCCTGCTAGAAAGTGAACCTCTTTATTAGTCCTAATAAAGCTGAACAGTTCTTTTCTAAGATTGTCATTTGTTTGGCTTCATCCATTTCTTTTCAAATCTGAATAGTTTCCCTGTTCTTACTAACTAAAAACATCCCTACATCATGATTCTGCCATTACCATGTATCTCTTTGAGGATGATATGTTCAGGGTGATGTGCAGCTTTAGTTTCCTGTTGTAGTTTTTCTTTCAACAAAACCCTTCATTCTGCTACTCTTCCATCAAAACCAGATTTTTAACAAGTTCTCCCATCTGATCTGTGAATCTCTGCAGCTCCTCCAGAGTAACAGTGGGACTTTTAGCTGCTTCCCTGATTAATGCTCTCCTTACTCAGTCTGTTTAGCTGGGTGGCAGTGACGGATAGGCAATTTCTAAAGGCAACTGATTGCACTGGATTTTATATAGGGGTATCAGAGTAAAGGGGACTGAACACAAATGTACGTCACAGCTGTCACATTTTCATTCGCAAATCATTTCAAATCATTTTCCGTACACTTTACAATTACTTTTTACTTGTGTTGTTTTATTACATAAAACCAATAAATCGTTAAGTGATGTTTTATGGTTTTAATAAAGTTAAAGGATATTAATTACTTTTTCAAGAAAGCTTTATCTGTAATGTAGTAATCAATTGGTCTTTAAAATAAGAAAGATCTTTACAAATGCAACTTCATGCATACTTTAGTAATTTTTTTTATTTAAGGAACTTTGCTTTTTTTATTATTGATGACTGGTTCTTTGTTAAACTGCAGTGATTTCTTCCCATGAAACAACACCTGGCTTCCAAACATTAACCTTGCTACACCTTAGCCTTGTTGCCTGGCAACCATCAGCTCTTACCTCATCATTACATCCTTATTATAGACTGGTATGGTAGGTGGTCGAGGCATTTGTGTCTCCCAGTGAGTCTGTTGGTGAATATGTGATTTAAAAGTTTCGCTGTGAGACGGGAAATGTTGGACAGACAGTGACACAGACGGTGCAGGAAGCTGCACCAGCCGCTCCTCGCTCTGTGGTGGAGCCCTGAGCTGTTTTTCTGTTTATCTTTCTGGGACTGCGATTTGAAATCAGCTGAGACTCATTATAAACTAAAAAGGCAGACACGCACTGTTCCATGAAATGCTTTAATTTCAAAGCAAAAACAAACAAAAAAATAAATAAAAAATAAAAGAAGAAAGAAGAACCCCTTCAGAAGCTCTTCTTTCTGAACGTCTTTCTCAGCGTCCTTCCCTGCACTGTGGAAGGGCTGCTGGCAGATTCATGTTGTACATCCAAAGTGCGGTTTGGCTTGGATAGAAAGGAGCCACGAGGCGGCATTTCCAACTCAAACACCCAATCAGAAATGAGGCCTGTCCTGTTAGCACAGCCTGTTAGTCGGGGCACGGGAACAGAGCCGTGCTGCCAGTCGGGCTTCAGCCGTGCTGTTCTGCAGAGACGTGACCCTTTCAGCCAGATGGAATCGGCTTTAGAACATCGAACACACAAGTTTGTCTGAGCCCCAAAACACGGCTCATTCGTTCGCTCTGATTTGTCCAACTAATATTAACTGTTGCCCCGCTTCTGCCAACTCTCTGTGTTTTTTTTTCCCCCTCCCCTGATAGATGCAAGGGCCCTGCCAGGCGGGAGACCGACACCATGGACACGTTTGTGGATTCGGCCTGGTATTATTTCAGATACACAGACCCTCACAACAGGGACAGGTTCGTGCCATTTCCTCACCCCTATCAAATGAACGTCCACGTGGTCACCATGCATCTTTCTGTTTTGAATCTGAATGCATTCTCTGTTTTCTCTGCATGCACACACAAGCTTGACTCAAACAAAATATTTTTTTATTGTTCAGGGTTCCTCAGTTTGTAATGTTTAGATTTGAAGTATTTTCCAAATTGGGTACAGAAAAAGAAAATCCCTCCACCGACTGGTTATTCGCAATGATCCATTCATTCATTGATAAATCATCAATTTATCATTCACAGCCTTTTGTTTGTTAATTCATCCACCCATCTATTAGTGGTTACATGAGTTCATAGAACCTGATCACACTGGAAATGTCTGCAATAAATTCAGTTAACTTTTATTTTGATACAGTGAATTCTGGACTAAAAACAGAGCGAAAACTTTGAAGGATGAAATTCTAACATGAAACATATTGAAACATTTTATTGTATTGAATTTGATCAATTTCATCATGTAAATTAACATGCATTGTAAACTGTCTTTCAGGGTTTTTTTTTTTTTTTTACCTTAAATGTTCACACACTGCTTTTACTTTTACTCACAAACTCGAGTAAAAGTTTCGCTTTCTTCCGCCAGAGATTACCTGCTGGGATGGTAGCAAAACCCGGAGCTTAACAAAAGAGATTAATTTCCCATTGCCCTGACCTCGCAGTAAAGCTGCTTTGCAACAGAACGGACTGCTCTCTCTGTTGCTTTAGAGAGCTGGGCAGATTATGGCACAACAGAAAAAGCAATTACACTATTTGTGCATTTCAGTCAGCCCCGCTGAGCCTTTCACGCAGAGAGGAAGGAAGATGAAAAGAAATAAGAGATGTTCAAAGTTTGTGGAAACAGATTAAATTTTTTGGGGTTATGTGGCGCCCTGTGTTTGGCTGAGTATTGCTGTTCGGTTTCCTGCAAGCAAGCTGAATAATTTCACATTTTGGGAATTTCTTTTTTTTTTTTTTCATCTGGAGAGACCCTACCGGCCACAGAGGGAAGGTGAGAGTCAGAGAGGTGTGAAGGAGACAAATGACTGGTGTTAAAAAAAGACACAAAAGGATAGCAGCCTGCCTAAAAGAGCGTCATTACGGCTGATTATCACTAGAGCCAGGCTAACCGCATGCAGCAGACCTGTCAGGATCCAACGACACCGTTTGGCTCAAGTGTTAACATGTTTGCTTCTTTTTCTCTGTGAGAGTGAAACCAGTTAAGCTGAGCGATGCATCAGGCTGATCCTTGAATTGTCTGTGCGTCAGAATCAGCCTGCCCTCTGCAGGACGAGCCTGGGAATGTCTGTGGCCACGCTCACATGCAAATGCATTGCAATAAATTTATGGACATATTATTATGACTAGTTTCCTACCCCTCCAGTGAATAATTCAGCAGCACTATTCATAAAATAAATGTTTTAGTTAAATCTAAGCATCAAATTCACTCCCCTTTCATTTTTAATGATTCTGCTGCTTGTCGAACTATTAAATTATATAAATGTCCTCCATTTAAGTTCATTGGAGATTGCGACCATTCATTTATGCAGAGCTTTCTGATTGTTTCAATCATATTTTTGTCCAGGTTTAAGTCCAACCTTTGACTGGGCCATTATCACACCTGGAATCCTTTCTCTTTTTTTTTTGCCATCCTGTTATAGATTAGCTGCTCTCCTCAGGGCCGTGTCATTGTCGAATGACCTGACTTGAGCTTCAGCTGTTGGAAAGGTGGCCTTACATTTGACTTCTTTTAAATACTTTGGTATATACAGAAGAGTTCATGGTCAACATGTTCACTGACAGCTGCCTACGTCCTGTCAAGGCTACACACGTCCAAGTCATCAGCTCTTCACAGTTGAGACATTTTCCTGTGTGTTTTTGATAAATAAAGATTTCTAATGAGGTCTAATCAATCTGAGGTGTTTCTGCTGGGGTTTTGCTTATAACTTTGCACATTGTGCAGTCTGATCCTGGTGTTATCTTACTTGAACATCTACCTCTGGAAAGATTTACAGTTGTCATGAATTTCCGTGTGTATGTTATTTCTAACTTTTCGCCGATTGATGGGTAGCAACAGTTGTTTGGCTAAAATTGTCGCTCTAGTCTGTCCTTCTTTGCTTTTATGTTCACAAACACCTGAGTGCTGCACTTCAGCAAACTGCCAAGCAATTTCCTTGTTTGGACCTGCTGATTTACATATGATTGGTATATTAGAGTAGCTGCACAGGACCGCTGATTTCTCTTTTATCTCAATAGAAGATACTTCTAAGACATAATATGTAATGTATTGTTCCTCAGAGTTTGGACTTGCAGATGCACACAAATTTGCTGGCACCAATCGAAAAGCAATCCGAATAAAACATTAAAACCCATTTGTGAAATGACTTGAAGCTGAAAAGGTTTAGTCGTCACTCGTTCTTCATCCCGTATCCAAGTCGAACGAGACTCAACGGGCTCGCAGAGCATTGATTTATTCTCAGCCATGATTGTGTGAAGTTTGGAGACTTAATGCTCAAATAAAGGCTTCTCTGTTCCAAGAAGCAGCAACTCAACCCCTAAACTAAACTGAGAAAGCTTCAATAAACTTAATGTTTACTTTGTAAACGTTGAGCTGATCTGACTTGTCTGAAGAATACTTTTTTTTTCTCATCAAACCAATAGATATTCTTCCCTAAATGTTGTGGCTTATTGGCATCCATTGTGTTTATTTCCTGTGTTTTTTTGATAATAGTGGAGCTCTCTTGGGTCTTCTTCCACGAAGACTGCTGTGTTTTGTAATTGGACGGATGTTGCGATCGGAAAGTGATGTGCCTTGACCTTGGAGTTCAGCTCAAGTGGATTGGGTCCTTGAATTTCTCTCTGCCAATCTGTCTGATCTACCGGGAGTTGCATTTCCTCTTGAGTAAACATCCTGGGAGGTTGGCTACAGTCCCAAGCTGTGTTCACAGGAACATGAAACTTCTTAGAGGTCCTGTGGAGGTTTTGTAGCCTTAACCCTTAACATGACTCTCAGCTGCTCAGGCAGCTCTCCACTTTGCTCTCTGTGGTCAGTGTTGGGTTTAATGGACACAACAATCCAAAACAACCCAGCAGCATGGGTTTTTTGTTCTTTTTCAATAGCCCTAATGGCTGGTGAACAGTTTGAAGGCACCCAACACTAACTCTAAATAGGATGAAAACATGACCTTGATACAATGATTAATAGTGTCTCTATGGTTACCAGCTAATCTGTTTGTTCTGTTTTAGCATATCTTTGTAGAAGAATCAAAAAATAATTGCTTTTCGCAATTTTATTTCTTTAAGTGATGAAAGTTTACATTAAACAGTTGTTCTTAATCGAATCACTTATTAGGACAAACGAATCATTGTTTTCATAGACTGGGAGAGTAACAAACAAAGTTTGTCCCTTCTCTCTGCAGACCGTTTGAGCCTCAGCTAGCCGATCACTGGCTTCCAGTGGACATATACATCGGCGGGAAGGAACACGCCGTCATGCACCTGTATTACGCCCGCTTCCTCTGCCATTTCTGCAGGGATCAAGGCCTTGTGACTCACAGGTGGACTGCATTTGCATATCTTCTCCTGGCATGCACGTATATTTAATTTGCACATCAGCTTATGAACTTTCTGCTCTGCAGGGAGCCGTTTTCAAAACTTCTGGTACAAGGTCTGATCAAAGGTCAGACATTTAAGCTGGCAGGCAGCGGGCAGTATTTGAAGAAAGAGGAAATCGAGTTCACAGGTACGCTGCACCTCGATCTGCTGCGTGTTTGTTGATGTGATGTGTTTTTAATAGATGGGTGAAGAGAGCTTCTGTTCATGGAGTTCAGCAAATAAAACAAAGAGGTCTTTTTTTTTTTTACTCTTTTCTGTTTTCTACATGTTTTTATTAGTAAGCCATTTTTGTTTAATTGTACTTTCCTGTACTTATTTCCAACTTAGTGATATTGTAACCTGACTACAAAATTAACAAAATAAGTTACTAAACCTAAAATATTACATAAATAATTAAGGGTATTCAGTCTACAGCTTAGAAATTGAATAACCAGAAATCCCTTATCTGATCATACAATAACTGATCAGATGTTCATGTCTCTTAACCTGATCACATTTTGTCACATTACACTTTCTTGTGAGATATTAGCAGTATCTTATCGTTGCTTTGTTAGTTCTCAAATGAACCTGTAGAGCCTTCACAGAACAGCAACTGGATTTTATTTAGAGGTTTCAAAGTTAAGGGCTTAATACAATTTTTGCTTTTTTGTTCTTTTTTAGATTTGAAAACTCTATGTACTTTGCTTGTCAGACATAAAACCACATAAAAACCATTCAATGGGTCTGCGTGTTTTTTCAAAGCTTTGTAGTTTTCTTTTATCCAGTATTTCTAAATATGGCATGAGCAAACAATAGATATAAATCCATGACATTTTATGTGTTAACATGATGAGTTTGATGTTGTTGCTCTTAAAAATGAGATTCCTGAAACGGCAAGTCTTATGATCCAGGGAACGGGCCGGTGACTCTGAGCGGTGGCAGAGTCGAGGTGACCTTTGAGAAGATGAGCAAGTCCAAACACAACGGACTGGACCCTCAGGAGGTGGTGCAGCAGTACGGTCTGGACACCGTCCGTCTCTACATCCTTTACGCTGCGCCTCCCGAACAAGACATCCTCTGGAACGTCAAGAGTGAGTCTGGCTGCTACTGCAAAATGACACGGATAAATTAAGTTATCAATGAACTTAAATTAAGGGTCAGGTTATTACATAGTGATTTTGTGAGAGTATTTTTTTGAAGAAAGTGTCTTTTTTTTGACAACATAATTGTCAGAGTTCGTAGGTTTTTCTTTACCATGAAGTGTCAGAATATCCTTTCTGTCCTCGTGTTCCAGATGATACACTTCCAGGGGTTCTGCGTTGGCAGACTCGACTTTGGCAGCTTGTGACAAAGCTAAGAGGAGCTCGACAACTCGGTGAAGTCCCGAACGGCTCCCTGCTGAAAAAGAAAGAGCTTGAAGAGGTCAAGAAGATCTGGGGAAACAAGAACTATGCAATTCAAGAGGTGGGTGTTTTTTAGTGTTGGTTAGCCAATTTTGTTAATGATGTCGGCTAAAATGTTCCTGTGTTTTAAAAATGAACTTTTAATCACGTCATTAAAAAGTGAGTCTTACCAGCAGGGGGCAGGAATGAGCTCTTATTTGAATTCCCAGATTTTTTTTTTCTTTTTACAGAAAGTTATTTATTCAGATATTCTGTGACATTTAACCTTCAAATTATCTTTTAAAAAGTCTTCAATTTCCAGAGCATCTCAACATTTTAGGAATAAATAGAAAATGATTTTAGGAGATTTTGTGAAATGCCAAGCAATGCATCAAAGCATCATTTTTTTTAATTTTATTTTTGCGAACAAATATACAACATTCACAGATCATAAGTGTATTTTTTGTTAAGTTGCATTTAGTATAGGATATTCTAGTCCATATTTGCTGGTCAGAGGGTTATAACTATTGAAACAGACCTGACTCAAGTTAGTCCAAATGCTTGAAAAGCAGTGAAAGAACCTTAAACTGCATTACTAAAATGTAAGGCAATTTCACATAATTGTTTTGTGGAATTGGAGGTAAATGCAGAAAGATGTTTTTTTTTCTGTTTTTGCTTTTGTGTTACATTTAAATAGATCATCAAATTGATTTTAATGTCAGACAAAGATGGCCTCAGTAAATAAAAATGTATTTTTTTTACATGATTATTTCATCATTGCAATGAAAACAGTCATGGATTAATCATGATTACTGCAGTTTTTGAACAGAATAGTTAATTGTTTTATGAGACAGTCCCACGGCTGATGATTGCCTATCAAATCCCTGAAACAGGACCTGTCTGACAACATGAGGTAGGCTTGTAAAAAACTTTGTAAAAATCTAGTCTGGTGGTTCTGGAGGAAGAAGTTTTGCCTGACATGCTTATAGAAAGTGTAAGCACAGACAGGCTGTTGTTTCTCAGTTACAAAGTATATACATGATCACACCTCAGTAATACGTTACTCATCACACGTTTCCCGGTCGTGTTTTATGAATCTGTCGCAACCTGAAACCCCTAGAGTAAAGAGCAACGGCAGAAGAGGATGAAAATTGATTTTAAATCCACTGTGTCTCCTTTCACACTTTATAAATAGCTCCCCTTCAGCTGCCAGGTTGGGTCTCCCTCCCTCTGCATGTCAGACTCGGAGCTTTTAAAGGACCTCAGGCTGTTTGCTCAAAGGCCTTAAAGCTGAGGCCGTCTTTTGATGCGTCTCACAGAAAAGCCACACCGATGAAGCTTCTTCTCGGGCGTTTCTAAAAACGGGTTCTTCTCCCCAGAATGGGAACACTGAGCCTAAAGTTCTTTCATCCATATCACACATCCTGTGTCTATTAATAAAATGCAAAATGCCAATTTTTTTGGTCTAATCAGCTTATTGTGTTCATATTTTCAGGTGACGGCATACTTCACTAAAGACTTTCTGTTCAACGCAGCCCTCTCTCGCCTAATGGGCCTTACCAACACATTGAGTGTGAGCGTCTCCTTCATTATCTTCAACAAATCTGTCTCGGTTACTGTTCAAAACATGCTGCGTATCTCACATTTTAACATGTTTTTCTGGGTAATTAGAGTGCAACAGTTCGAGTCCTGCAGCACAGTGTGGAGTTTGAGGAAGCTCTGGCTGCCCTTGTTATAATGACGGCACCCATGGCTCCTCACTTGGCCTCTGAGCTTTGGGCAGGTGAGGGACATTGTTTCTGCTAATTATGGCTCAACCGTTTACACACGTGTGGTGGAGTGTGCATGTCCATGACGCGCTTCTGAATTTAAAACATATTTATATGATTAAAGTCCCAAAGGTGGGGGAGGGGGGTCACTTTAATACAGATGACATTTTAAGGTATCATTGGTTAGGGAAGCTCATAGTAAAATTAGGTTATTTTGCATAATGTCAGAGGAAGTAACATCTGATAAACACATCTAGCATAGTAATACATATTCTAATAGAAAGTTTAGCACTATTACAGTGCCATTCACAGTTATTGGCACATTCAGTGAAAGATGTGCAAAAATCCTTAATATAGATTCATCTTTTTATTGCAGAAGCTTAATCTCACAACAATTGTAGAAATAGTCAACCTTGCAATTTTAGGTCCTCATCCCACAGCATCACAGATCCTCCTCTATGTTTAACTGTGCTTTTCCATATATCCATCCTTTTTGCTTGCTGTTCTGTAACAGAGGACTTTGGAAATTTGTTTACCTTCCCTATTATCTTCTTCACTGGAGGGTTCTGTAGGATCTCGCCCAGCTTTGTGGATAGTGGACATTAGAAACGGGTCCAAGTTTAAAACCCAGAGAAACCAGAAGTTAGAAGTTTTGAGAACCTTGACTACTGGTACTTAAAAAAAATCAAGAATAAATCAAGAATTGAAGAAAAGTGTAGTTGTGGAAGAGCAATATTTATGTCGTGTAATTTTCGTAATTCATTTTCTTACTGAAGGATTGTTTTTCTCTGAATAACTGTGTTTAAGTTAAAGGGTGGATTGTTCTAACTATGGAGATTACGCTACAGCAATCATTTCACAAACCTTTACAGTTCTTTACCAGCGGTGCTAAGAGATGTGTCCACGTCTGTTTAGTACATTTTAACTGGAATGATTTACCTCTCTGTTTAGCAGTCGGTTCTGTTTTACTTTTTGTGGTGAGCGAACAATGGAGTGGAAAATCTAGTGTTACCTTTTGTGCCTCTTGTGGAAACTTGGCCGGGTCCTAGCCTTTATTGTTGTTGACACACGTACGTACATGGGCTTTCCACACACTGGAAAAGCGCACGGGTCCAGCTAATGGGCAGAGTCTGGAAAACCTGACAGCTGATGGCTGGAAGGAAGGAGCGTGTGTTCAGTTTTGTTTGTGCTCACGCATTTCAGTTCCTAAAACAGTTCATAAACAGGACAGACCAACACGACCTCTGCTGCACTCAGCTGTGCTGGGCCTTTCATTCTGGGTGGCTTGTGTAATTTTACACGCACACACGCACGCACGCACACACGCACTCACACAAACACCGTTCAGGATGGAGGAAGTACACATCCTTCCTCCGAGTGTGTGCATCATTCTTGCAGAGTGATGCACTGGTTTAACTGGAAGTCAGGAACACGGTTTGCAACGTTTAGCTGTTTTTCAGCCTTTTAACGTCGTCTTTTTGTATTTTCCCCCAAACTGTTGTTAAGACGTATTTAACAGCTGCTTACCTGCGCCTCAGCATTTCTATATTTAGTCTGAAAGCCCTCCTGTGTTCTCTCCTCCGCAGGTCTTTGCACAGTGACAAACCCCCAGAGCCCCCTGTTGCTGCGGGGAGGCGATGTCTTGCAGCAGCCCTGGCCAAACGTGGACCCCGAGTATCTGAAGGCCCCTGAATTTGTGGAGCTGTCTGTGCTGGTAGGACTGCATGAACGCTGTCAGAGACGAACTCACTGATGCGCTGATGATTTATTAGCAACATTTAAGAAAAGTCACAAACTTTGTCTGAGTGATGCTTAGAAAATTTTCTGAAAGGGTTTTAATTGTGCCTGCCACTTGTTTTAGTGTGAGGAAAACCCATTTTCCTCACACTAATAATGTGGAACATACTGAGTTTTTTATTTTGAAAGGAAAACATTGTGCATTTCTTATTACCTGCTTAGTACATCTACTAATGTGCCACTATGTTTCAGTTACCTAATTCCTGAAATAATGGTGCTTTTACTTTGAAAGGTATCAGTGAACTACTTTTTAAAAGTCCAGCATATAAAGAAATTTCATATTATAAGATTGAGTCTCTAATTTTGAAATACATTTGTTATTTTGGACCTCCAAATGAACTCCACAGTCCATTAGCTCAGGTTTGTTAACAACGCCGATGCTAACAAACCTCTTTTTAATAGTCCAATTTACAAATCGGGTACATATAATCTGTTTGATGTACTTTGGCAACACAAACACTAAATTGCTCTAATTAATTGCCATTACAGGAACCAGTTTAATAAATAAAGAGGTCAAGCAAACTCTTTGAGTGTATTTTTGAGTAATTTCTATTCTAAATATAGTTTTTTCTTGAACACCAAAAACCTTAGTCATTTTCCCCTCAAACTCGCCAACATTTCAGCTCATGATTACATTCAAACTCTGTAATTTTCAACAGAGACTATAATTAGCCTGAGTGTGCACGTGACTACATTAATGCAAATACCTGCGTGTGTCAGTTTATGTGCCAGCAGGGCAAGCGGTGCAGTTTAAACTAAACAGACGTGTTGGTCGTAATTAGGTCTGCAACAGAATTGCGGTGTTATTCCTCACTGGTATTTCCTCTTTGAAGTTTTTATTTATTTTTTTGGTTTGACTGTGAACTCGAAAACAGTGAAAATTTTTGTGGGTGTGTGGCTTAGTTACTACTCATGTTGTGGAGACCTAAATCTGTCACATCACAAGGGTGTGTCTTCCTCACGAGGCTTAAAAAGGATGTCCACGACGTGGTGTAAATTATTCAGTTTTAAAGCTTCAAACTTGTTTTCTGGTTAGATTCAATGAAGGTTTAAGTTTAGACTCCCTTAGGAAAAGGCAAATTAGCAGGTAAAGCAATGGGATCCAGCATGAATGGACAAATTGGTCCAGGAAATTAAAATAAACTTTTGTTTTGCCTTGTGAAGGAATATATGTGTGTGTGTCATATGTGCAGATTTGGAGCTTTTATTATCAGTCAGAACTCTGTAGGAGTAATTTGGCCAGTACACTTCCATGAAAAAAATAAAATAAAATGAGCCCTTCTGACTTTCTGAAGGTCTGCAAAAGTTATTTTCCTTCTGGCTGCCTTTTCACTTTTTTTTTTATCCAGTTCTTGCACCTACCTATGGCAGCATGTTGACAGTGTGAAAACAAAAGGAATTGTTTTAGGTCTGAAATGAAACTATTTGTGGCCGATAAATCATATCTAAAAATAATGTATTTTGGAAACAGAAGAGAAAAGTTGCAAAGACCTTACACAGGAGTTTAGAGATGTATCAATCTTTAGTTGCATTTTATTTCAAGCTTCCAGCTAAAAGCGCTTCGGCAAAAACATTTTTCTTTTTCAAGATTGAGTCTTTTATAGGTCAGGGTTGAGTGGATGAAGAAACAAACAAATAAAAAAAAGACATTCCTCTGAAAAAAATGTTTGATTCTGAAGAGAAAGTGGGACTATCAGCCAGTGTTTGAAGAAAAACTTGAAAAGATTTTGTAGAAGGCATAGGAAACATTTGCAGAAATCTGCTTTACAAGAAAGTCCCACTGCAGAGCTCTTTAACCCACATCATTAAATATAATGTCATTTGTGATTATACTTATGCTCATACATTGCCTGGTTCTGTAGCCTTTTTTGACCAAATGGTGTGAGACTCTGGAGCCACAAGTTGAAGACTATTAGTCTGAACAATCTACACTGATTTTTCAATTTTCTTGTCTTTTTTACTTAAGCTTTTAGCTACCAATAACCATGAGTGGAAGCAGAGGAAAATAATATTCTGCTGTTTTTCATTTCTAAAGAGTATAGAATCGATCTAGACACATAGTGATATTTGATTATGGTTCATCAGATGGGTACCCTGTGCTCTGCATTGATTTTAATCATAAAACTTAGATTTTACTTCCTTTATTTTCCTGAGTGGGTCTGACTGAGGTCAAGATCTCCCGATATTCCCCCTTTTCCAAACTTGGCGTAAGCGCACACGTTTGAACTCCCAGTCATCGAGGATAATGAGGCTGGTTTTCCCTTGGACTCAACTGTCTGTTGTGGGATTCCTCGCGCCCTCTTTCTTCTAATCATGCACTTGGGCCTGTCCCAAATACGTGGGACAAACCCAAGGGAGAATAGAGGCCGTGGCTGAGCTGAGGGGCCTCGGAAACATCCATGCATCCACACACCATTAATTTGTAAGCACTTCCAGAGACGTGATCACATTCACCATGCGCACGCATGCACTTGCCTCTGAGCACACATGACCAAGTGGCCTTCCCATACCTACCACTAACTACGTGTTTGAAAGAGTGCGCTGCATATGCAGACATGGAGATGGAGTGTGTTATTTTAGAGGGTGGTGTTTTTTTCCAAGAAAGAGTTTAGGTACAGATCCATCGGGTCGAATGTTTGCCAGATGATGAAAACCTTTCACAGGAAGAACTGGAACATTCTCTCATCGCTTACCTTCTGTTTCCTGCCCTCAGATAAACAACAAGCGCTGTGGCACGGTGACCATCCCTCTGCAGGTGTCCAAAGATCCCGCCCGGGTCCAGCAGCTGGTGATGGAGAGCCCCATCGGACAGAAGTATCTGAGTGAGCGTGACATCAAGAAAGCCATCCTCTCTACCAGGACTCCCCTCATCAACTTCCTGGTTAATGAATGATGTGTGGGTGTTTACCAGATTGTGTGCAGCACCTGGCGGGCGGTGCCTTCCTGCTGCACCCACAGACTGACAAATAATGTTGATATTTTGATATTATATGAGAGAGAAGGTATGTTGGTCTGTTAAAAGTATCAAGGTAAATGTCCTCCAAGAACATTTTATTTATATTTTACAGTTTTTAATAAAACATTCAACAAACGGAGTGTGGATAATCTTTGCAAACCTGACCAGGATAGGTTCAGAAAGCCTTCAGTTTTACTCAACCTCTGTTGATAAATTATGAACCCAAGTGTCGAACTCGGACGTCCTTCACACATTCATCAAATGTATAACCTCTTCTGTGCCACCATTTCACACCTCCCTGTTTGGGCTGCTTCTCAGCCAAGTATAGATATCCCTTATCAGTGCTGAAAAGCTATTCTGAGCAACATGGAGTGCACTTCTAAAGCCTCACATTTTTGCACATCCTCCTTTTTTTGCACATCCTCCTTTGCAAAATAGCTTAAAGTCAGTTAGATGGATTGGAGGATGTCTGTGAACATTTATTTTCAAGCTTTCCCAGAGGTTCTCGGTTGGGTTTGGGTTTGCTTTGATCTCAATGTTTCCATCATAGCTCTGGTTGTATGTTTAGGGACATTAACCTGCTGCTGGAAGGGGGATCTCCTCCCCAGTCACAAGTCTTTAGCTGTCTCTGCAGGTTTTTCTTTCAGGATTGTTCTGTATTTAACTCCATCCATCAACTCTGAACAGCTTCCCTTATCCTTCTATTAAAAGTTAGTAATGATCACGATAGTATAATGCTGCCATCACCGCCATGTTTCATTATGGGAATGGCTTTCTTCTTGCTACCAAGTTTGTTAAGCGCACAGCCTACAGCTGTTGTTAGCTGTGGACCGTTACCAAACTGTTGGGTTTATGCTGAGACTAAATTTCAAAACAAGTGGCTTCTGTTTAATAATTATCTGTGATGACTTTTATTTAGGGGAGTCAGAAGGATGGACACAGATGGGGATACATTTTTCTGATAATCGGTTTTGAAACAAAAATGTCATCAGATCATCAGTTTGATCATCAGATCAGAAGTTTGTCCATCGGATTATTCTCATTAGACGTTGTTGTTCTCCGCAATTTTGAGTTAATTTCTGGAAAAAAAAACGTTCAAAGTGTCTGAATATTCTTGTACGTGAGCTGCTGTTTGGGTTTTAAGAAGCGCTGTTGGGTTCTGCCTGTCCAACCCTGCTGCCATCAAAAGGTGAGTGGGATTTAACTAATATGGGGGTTGGGGGGGGTGTCTGTTTTTACTCTGCCATCACATCTTGATTATCCATAGCTGCTCAGTGCCCCATCACCGGCGGCGCCTGTTCATTAGCTCTGTGTCTGTGTGGCAGTGGGCCACCATGACTTGGCCATTAGCGTTGCACTCAAAGAGCCCACAAGCCGGAGGCGCTGAAATCTATCTGCGTGCCCACCCACTGGCCTATCTTTAAAGCCTGTGTGAGTAAGCAGTCATCTGATATATGCAAGCGTTTGTCTTTCACAACCTTTCAGTACCCACAGGATTTTTTTTTTTGTAGGTGTGTCCTGAAAGTTTGCATCCCACACAAGAATTTTCTAATATCAGCATTTTAACAATTTTGTCGTCTCAAATTACGCTTGTGTGTCATTTTGTGAACTGTATTTGCCCAAAACAAACTGCAGAGAGAAAGGGAGAGAGAGAAAAGCAGAACATTCCTTTAGCCTCTTTTCATATTTCTGTGATTTATCACCCACCATCAGGTGACAGGAAGCGCTTTCAGGACGGACAGAATAACAGGAAGAAAGGCCAGGAATAAGAGAACCAGAGCCAAACCTGTTTTAGCTATTCTCTCTGATAAATATGCACACCTAAGCTCAGCCAAATGCTGTCACAGCACAAAATGGAAAGGCCAAAGATAGAGGCTCTTTATCTTCCGTCATCTCAAATTTTTGTTTTCTTTCAACGTCCAGAATTGATTTTGTGGAATAAAAATAAAGTCCACACACAATCTTTCTTTTTTTTAAGCCAACATCTGATTTATTTCGAGTCATTGTCGCAACTCGTATACCAATGCAACACTTTATGAGTCGCATTAGTTTATGCGACTATTTTGGATTGTTTAGAGCTGCCAGAAAATCCCAGGCTACAAGTTAAAATTGAAAATGTTTCTTCTCATTTTAAGAAATAAGGCCTAAGCTGCAGTGATGCATTTCTTCTGACAGTTAATTTTGTCACCGTCGGCCTCCGCCATACCATTTAACACTTTTTGTCAGTTCTGCAGTTTCCATGACAACTTTGAACAGGGAAGTGCTGCCAGTGACTCACTTTGTCTTCAAACCCCAGCCGTAGCCTTGTGCACCATGAGTTATCTTTAGTGTGTTAAAGTAAATCACTTCCTTTCCTCTTGAGAAACTCTTAAGAGACAAAGAAAAAGAAAAGAGAAAGGGTGGGGCATGCAGCAGTGCAGTCCCAGTCACCCTTCACTGCGCCAGTTTAGTTTCTGGACTGTCTTATGCATTCCCACAGGAGGGCACAGTAATGCTATAGCTCATTAAGCGGGAGGCTGACCGCAAGGAGGACTGTTTGATCCTCTGAGGATGTTCCTGACGTCACTGTCTAAGCAAATTGTAGCTATTCCCTTAACTGCGTTCAGGATAAAGCTAAGTAAATACAAACTGAGTAGATGCAAACTTGTAAAATTCTAAAGCAACAATATCCCACATGTTGTCCATAATATCCATATGTGTTCTGTTTTGCACTGGAATCTATATTTATACAGGGCATGTAGTTTGTTGTTGTTGTTGTTGTTTTTGACAGCATTTTCAAGTCCTCAGTACCAAAACTGTGTGAATGTATCTTGAAATATAGTGACTCTTAAAGGTGTCCGCACCCCTGTTAAATTGCCAAATATTCAGGATATGAAGAGTGAAACCACAACAATGTTTTGACACAGATAATATGACTTTTACCCTGTATAATTAAACTAACAAAACAGTCGGTTTCAAAAGAAATAAATCATCTGCCCTCAGTGCACATGATTTATATATAATGCTGTGGACTTTTTTTCTCCTGATACTTTGAGCAATTTTAACTGTTTTCATCTTTTGTAATCAATCTGCAAATCATGTCTATTGACAACTGGATTAATATTGCTTCTTTCTAATGTTTCTGCTGCAAAATTTCTCCTTTAAAATTAGGACAATTTAATCTGTCTAAACTTATTCTCTCTTTTTTGGGGAGATACATCTACATTTATGAGTTAATGTGTGTAGTCTGAGAAATCTACAGTTAAATTTGAGAATAAGTTCAACTTGTTGTTTTAAGTGGTTTCTCTTATTTTTCCACATTTGTGTATATTTATGTTTTACGCAAAATATTCAGTTTACAATAAATAGCTAGTATCCAATGTTTGTGAAAGCACAATCTGAGCACCTCGTTTCAACATTTTTAATATAGTTTGGTTAAAAAACGTTTATATGATATATAAATGCAGTGATCACAATCTATTTTTTATTTTATTGTTTGATTAACTTCTGAATGATAACTAGCCTGTGGTTAGGCAGAAGGAGCAAATTCTTAGGATGATGTCTGCACACACTCTTAAAAGTTTTATTGTCTTTGCATCTTCTTTACATGGATAGTCAAGTCTTGTGGTGTAAACTATTTTAATCTAACCACTGGCCAAGGCCTAGGCCTCCTTGACATCCTGTTTGCTTAAATTTGTGACATATTTGCATGTATGAATGTAGCAGTTTGTAAACTCATCATGCTGTTTTTAAACTTTTCATGCAAAACTTTTATTTTATTTTTTTTTTTAGCTTTCTGAGCTTTTATTAAAAGGGGAAAAAATCCACTACTGCAAAGTTGAAATATCTCACAAACAATATTCAAGTGTGTGTGTGTGTGTGTGTGTGTGTGTGTGTGTGTGTGCCAGAGTTGCCTTGCAATTTAAAGTACACCTCCCTATTCCAGAGCAATATGGGGAAAAATGTGTGTAGGAGTGGCTAAGTTTGGAGCATTTTATTAATCAAATGGATGAACACTGCCTTGCAAAACTATTCATATTACCACCAGAAGTACATAACTATTATAGGGGGCAATTCATAAAGTGAAATAATAAATGACTTTCAAAATGTGAACTTGTAAAAAAATTAAAAGTGCATTTGCATTGTGCTGATGTTTTGCTCAGGTGAATCACACCTGAGCAAAACATCATTCCTTATTTGGATGATGGTTTGAACACAGCTCTGTCAGATTCTCGACAGAGCTCGAAAATATAACCTAAAGTGTCTTTAGGTTATAAAACAGTATCCCGAGGTAACTAAAGGTACTTGGGTTATAACTTCATCCCTAAAACTTTTTGGTGTGATCATATCTTTGTATTGTTAGTTCACTAATGTTTTAACAAACTTCTGCGAGGAGAAGGACTCTAATAACAAGTTTAAGACGTGATTTCTGAAAGCAAGTGAAGCCCTGAATTTTATTTAGGGGTGTCAGACGACTGAATACATAAACGCAACACATTTTTTACATTGGGGAAACTTAAAAAAAAAAAAAAAAATGAAGGCATTTCTTTAGTTACATGGTGACTTTTTGTCTGTCGGTAAAGCTAATTCGGTTAGGACAGATAAGGAAAGTGATATTTTTTCAGTCGCGTTTAATGCGAGTACTGCGCCTTTAAAAACACAGTTCTGTGCTTTGTGTCCTAACTGTCGTCCGGTGGCCACGTATGGCTCCTTTCAACAGCGGTAACAGCGGCTAACGAGTCCTATCCGTTAACCGCCCTGACCTTAGCCAAGTGTTTATTTGTCTTTAACAAACGTGGTGGACTTTTTTTTCCCCCTTCTTCTTCATCTTCGTTTGAAGCGCAGAGGACAAAGTTTTGTCTGAATGTTTCCCGCTGGGACCGTGAAACCGGAGGAGGAGGTGGAGGCGGAGAAGGAGGGGGCAAACGGCTGAGGGGTCGTCCTGTCCAGTCAGAGTATCTGATCCGGGATCTGCTCAGTCAGACAGACAGACGGCGGCTTCTTCGAGGCTGAACTGTCGGATTCACCGAGGGAAAACTTTTTCTTTTTTCTTCCCGCGGATGATTCAGTTAGAAATACAACGAGGTTGGGATTAATTTAAAGTAGTTTTGACTTTGTTCGGGTTGGGGTTTTTTTTATCTCTGTGTGTGTCAAGACTTCAAACTCTGGAGGTATCACTCTTCCTACGGACGTTTTTGATTCATATATAACTTCTTGTAACTTTATCACAGCAAGCGGTTCGGTGTTCTTACACAAAATGGATAAATACGAGGATTTGGGACTCGAAGCGAGTAAGTTTATCGAAGACTTAAACATGTATGAAGCATCCAGAGATGGCTTGTTTCGAATGAGGAGGGATGCAGGAAATAACCCGGACTTTGAAGAGACTAGGAGGGTTTTTGCCTCCAAAATGACCAAAATACACATGCAGAAACAGCAAGAGGAGATGGCAAAAAGCAACCAGGTGATTAAAATGAACGGAGGTCACCACGGCGGCGCTCATTACACCAAGGACAGACCGCCCATCAACAGCTACAGGCAGCCGGGGGAAGCGGCGGCGAAGCCCCCGATCCTGTCGGGCCCGGTTCCGAGCGCCGTGCCGGTGAACCAGTGTGTTCAGGCTGAAGCTCCAGCCAGCAGGGCGTACGGCTACGGAAGCAATTATGATAACGAGCGCTTAGAGCCACATTCCTCCCATCACAGTAACTCTTCCATGCCAAGTTGCGGAAGTCCAGTTACCAGTGCTTTGCACCCTGTCTCCCCATCCAGAGAGGGCAAGCTGCCCCCCACTCTCTCAGGGAGCAGCAGCACATCCCACCATCAGCCTCAGCGCCTGCACACATCTAACACTGTCAGTCCTTCACAAGCAACCAATCAGAGTCCACTGTGCTCTGCTGGAACAGCCAGGGCTTGGACTGGAGAGCCCATTGGTGCTCCATCATCAGAGGGCATCCCTTCCTTTCCTTTGACCACTTTCACAGGTGATGCTGACTATCATGTGCAGCAGCCTGTGAGTCATTACTTACAATCTGTTAACCACAATGGTCCTGCAGCCACTTCCTTTGTCCCAGAAATGCCTCAACCTAAAGCCCAGGTGACCTCTGCAGCCCCATGTGCCTCTAAGAACCAGCTAACAGCTCGGAGCCAAATGCCTGGTGGCGTACAGGCCATGCAGGTCATCAGCGATGGTCCTGGAGGTCCGTCCTCCCCTAAACCTGTCCAGATACCTTCTACCGCTCAGCCTGTGCAGCCGCTGGAGCAGGGGCCCTCTGCAGCTGAAATCAAACTAGAGGCACTTACGAAACAACTGGAAAAAGAGATGGATGCCCAGCCAAAATCGGACTACTTTGGTAAGACTAGCCGACACCAACAAGGGGGTTTCTGTCAGTTTATCACCATCTGAATGACAAAAGCACCCACTCACATTCATGGACACAAACCCATTTGTTTTTGATTTCATATTTCATATTATACACACTGACTGCCACATGTCACACATAAACAAATGTCCTGTATGTTTTCACAATGTCCTATGTTTTTACTGATAAATTCAATTTTTATTTTAGTCTGCTAGACAATAATCCTTCTTTGTCTTCTCTAAACAAACCCTTCAGGCGGTAAAAAATGGCCAAAGCCAGGCAGATGTATGCTTTCATATTGTCTCTTCCCAGAGATCACTTTATCATCGTTGACACAAGGATAGTAACACAGCAATTAGAGCTTCAGCATACAAATATCTTCACTGCAGTGTTTGAGCTTGTGCGTTATCGTGTTTTTTCCAGTGTTTACTTTGACTGACAATGGCCTCCACTGTTTTTAGCTAATGGCTTCCATAGACCTGTGCTTGCACATTTTTCAATTATCCCAAACTGAGCGTTTTAATACCTGCTTGAGCGCGTGTTGAGTTCCACCATTGTTGCCGAAGGTGCAGAGAAACGTCAGCAGAACAGTGATGTTCCGCTCATAGTGCCTCGCAAAAGTTTTGCAAACCTTTAGAAGTTTTGCCACATTCTGTCATTTTGCAGACATAACCTGTAATGCTTTGGGACTTCATACGATGGAGAAACAAAAGGTTGCACATATTTGTGATACGGAAGATTTTTGATATTTTTGTGGTGTCTGTGGTGTGCGTTTGATCAGCCACTTTGAATTAATAACATTGAAAAAGCCTTATTTTACTCCACACACATCTGCATGTCTTTTNTCTCTGCTCTGCATTTCCTGTGTTTCCTCAGGAGACCGGCTCCGACAAAACGAGCCTGCTGTCAGGCGGCTTTACAAGAACATGGGGCGCTGACAGAGAGTCTGCAAATTGTGTGATTAATGCTTTTTGTTCAGACTGGCTTATGCAATGATTGGCATATTTGACAGGGGCCGCAAGAGATGATGTCGGAGGTTACGTAAGCCAGCTGTGCCTCGAAAGCGGCACACAGAGGGAGAACATGCACACACATGAACCCCCTGCACATAGACATCATCTCACACACACACACACACACGCGCGCGCGCACGCACACGCTCATTCTCCACTCAGCGACTCGGTGGATGTGTTTGGAAATGCACGACGACTACTCCTCTGGCGCCTCTGGAGTCCCTCGCTGACATGGGAATTCCTCTCTGAATACGACTAATCACCGTCAGGGCTCCATGTTGATTAAAACAAAGGCCTACTCAGTTGCAGATGGCACAAGTCATCAGATTGTGTTTACTCTAAAGTTGTTAGAATTGCTCCCCATCAGCAATGATTGATGGTAATAATCGGCGAAGACGCCGTTATCTCCCCTCCGCCCGTCTCCCCCTCAGTTGTTAAGTGTCTGTCGAAATTTGTTCCCTTCACTCATGGACTGTGTCCAATTAAAGTTTGAGTGGGGCGCAGACGAGCGGGGTTGGTGAAAGAAGCGGTTTTATCTGTCCTTGAGGAAGTCATTTCCTGCGCGCTCATCTCGTCTCCGACCCTCCGCAGATCTGTAAATTAGCCTGCCAACTGAACCCTGCTTCAGCTTTCGCCTGATTAGGAGAGCGTGCCTGCACGTGTGTGTGCGCGTGTGTGTGTGTTTGTGTTTGTGAGAGCTTTATGGATCCACAGGTAAACAGAGAGACCACCTGGTCTGCAGAGCACCAACACATTGGGGTAGGCAGGCTCACAGACACACAACAGATGGAGCTCTGTTTTCTCTGGGAAGAGGAGTTTTATAGAGTGGGCATCTGCCTCCTTTTCCGCATCTGTTCGAGAGCCTTTTGGCTCTTTCTGGCTCGTACTCTAAAGGCACTCTTTAAATACTTATGGACACACAGATTTAGTTAGCTAGTTTAGGTGTTGGGATCCTCTCAGAGCTTAGAGGACTGGTGTCAGCAGACAGAAAGCCTTTCTGTTTGGTCATCTGTTCTGGAGAGACAAGTACTGTGACTTGGAAAAGTATTTCACACTTTGTCACGTTACAACATCAAACTTTAATTTATTTTATTGAAGTGGTATGTGATAGACTTCCGAAAGATATTAATAAAAACATGGGTTTCAGATGTTTTACAAATAAAAATGAAACGTGCAGTAGTGCTGAAGAGTGCTGAGTCAAGCTTCTTTTTGCGTATCTTTCTCCCAGCTTTGCACATCTTGAGATGGTGAATCTTTTGTTCTTTGAAAAATTCTCAAACTCAATCATATTCAACAAAGTATTTGAGAACATTTTGGACTATATTTATCTCTGGGCCATAAATGGGACATTCCTGCATGAGTGTGCTTTGATTGAAGCCTTTCAGTCTAACTCTGTCTGTATGTTTACAGCCGTTGTCCTGCTAGAAAGTGAACCTCTTTATTAGTCCTAATAAAGCTGAACAGTTCTTTTCTAAGATTGTCATTTGTTTGGCTTCATCCATTTCTTTTCAAATCTGAATAGTTTCCCTGTTCTTACTAACTAAAAACATCCCTACATCATGATTCTGCCATTACCATGTATCTCTTTGAGGATGATATGTTCAGGGTGATGTGCAGCTTTAGTTTCCTGTTGTAGTTTTTCTTTCAACAAAACCCTTCATTCTGCTACTCTTCCATCAAAACCAGATTTTTAACAAGTTCTCCCATCTGATCTGTGAATCTCTGCAGCTCCTCCAGAGTAACAGTGGGACTTTTAGCTGCTTCCCTGATTAATGCTCTCCTTACTCAGTCTGTTTAGCTGGGTGGCAGTGACGGATAGGCAATTTCTAAAGGCAACTGATTGCACTGGATTTTATATAGGGGTATCAGAGTAAAGGGGACTGAACACAAATGTACGTCACAGCTGTCACATTTTCATTCGCAAATCATTTCAAATCATTTTCCGTACACTTTACAATTACTTTTTACTTGTGTTGTTTTATTACATAAAACCAATAAATCGTTAAGTGATGTTTTATGGTTTTAATAAAGTTAAAGGATATTAATTACTTTTTCAAGAAAGCTTTATCTGTAATGTAGTAATCAATTGGTCTTTAAAATAAGAAAGATCTTTACAAATGCAACTTCATGCATACTTTAGTAATTTTTTTTATTTAAGGAACTTTGCTTTTTTTATTATTGATGACTGGTTCTTTGTTAAACTGCAGTGATTTCTTCCCATGAAACAACACCTGGCTTCCAAACATTAACCTTGCTACACCTTAGCCTTGTTGCCTGGCAACCATCAGCTCTTACCTCATCATTACATCCTTATTATAGACTGGTATGGTAGGTGGTCGAGGCATTTGTGTCTCCCAGTGAGTCTGTTGGTGAATATGTGATTTAAAAGTTTCGCTGTGAGACGGGAAATGTTGGACAGACAGTGACACAGACGGTGCAGGAAGCTGCACCAGCCGCTCCTCGCTCTGTGGTGGAGCCCTGAGCTGTTTTTCTGTTTATCTTTCTGGGACTGCGATTTGAAATCAGCTGAGACTCATTATAAACTAAAAAGGCAGACACGCACTGTTCCATGAAATGCTTTAATTTCAAAGCAAAAACAAACAAAAAAATAAATAAAAAATAAAAGAAGAAAGAAGAACCCCTTCAGAAGCTCTTCTTTCTGAACGTCTTTCTCAGCGTCCTTCCCTGCACTGTGGAAGGGCTGCTGGCAGATTCATGTTGTACATCCAAAGTGCGGTTTGGCTTGGATAGAAAGGAGCCACGAGGCGGCATTTCCAACTCAAACACCCAATCAGAAATGAGGCCTGTCCTGTTAGCACAGCCTGTTAGTCGGGGCACGGGAACAGAGCCGTGCTGCCAGTCGGGCTTCAGCCGTGCTGTTCTGCAGAGACGTGACCCTTTCAGCCAGATGGAATCGGCTTTAGAACATCGAACACACAAGTTTGTCTGAGCCCCAAAACACGGCTCATTCGTTCGCTCTGATTTGTCCAACTAATATTAACTGTTGCCCCGCTTCTGCCAACTCTCTGTGTTTTTTTTTCCCCCTCCCCTGATAGATGCAAGGGCCCTGCCAGGCGGGAGACCGACACCATGGACACGTTTGTGGATTCGGCCTGGTATTATTTCAGATACACAGACCCTCACAACAGGGACAGGTTCGTGCCATTTCCTCACCCCTATCAAATGAACGTCCACGTGGTCACCATGCATCTTTCTGTTTTGAATCTGAATGCATTCTCTGTTTTCTCTGCATGCACACACAAGCTTGACTCAAACAAAATATTTTTTTATTGTTCAGGGTTCCTCAGTTTGTAATGTTTAGATTTGAAGTATTTTCCAAATTGGGTACAGAAAAAGAAAATCCCTCCACCGACTGGTTATTCGCAATGATCCATTCATTCATTGATAAATCATCAATTTATCATTCACAGCCTTTTGTTTGTTAATTCATCCACCCATCTATTAGTGGTTACATGAGTTCATAGAACCTGATCACACTGGAAATGTCTGCAATAAATTCAGTTAACTTTTATTTTGATACAGTGAATTCTGGACTAAAAACAGAGCGAAAACTTTGAAGGATGAAATTCTAACATGAAACATATTGAAACATTTTATTGTATTGAATTTGATCAATTTCATCATGTAAATTAACATGCATTGTAAACTGTCTTTCAGGGTTTTTTTTTTTTTTTTACCTTAAATGTTCACACACTGCTTTTACTTTTACTCACAAACTCGAGTAAAAGTTTCGCTTTCTTCCGCCAGAGATTACCTGCTGGGATGGTAGCAAAACCCGGAGCTTAACAAAAGAGATTAATTTCCCATTGCCCTGACCTCGCAGTAAAGCTGCTTTGCAACAGAACGGACTGCTCTCTCTGTTGCTTTAGAGAGCTGGGCAGATTATGGCACAACAGAAAAAGCAATTACACTATTTGTGCATTTCAGTCAGCCCCGCTGAGCCTTTCACGCAGAGAGGAAGGAAGATGAAAAGAAATAAGAGATGTTCAAAGTTTGTGGAAACAGATTAAATTTTTTGGGGTTATGTGGCGCCCTGTGTTTGGCTGAGTATTGCTGTTCGGTTTCCTGCAAGCAAGCTGAATAATTTCACATTTTGGGAATTTCTTTTTTTTTTTTTTCATCTGGAGAGACCCTACCGGCCACAGAGGGAAGGTGAGAGTCAGAGAGGTGTGAAGGAGACAAATGACTGGTGTTAAAAAAAGACACAAAAGGATAGCAGCCTGCCTAAAAGAGCGTCATTACGGCTGATTATCACTAGAGCCAGGCTAACCGCATGCAGCAGACCTGTCAGGATCCAACGACACCGTTTGGCTCAAGTGTTAACATGTTTGCTTCTTTTTCTCTGTGAGAGTGAAACCAGTTAAGCTGAGCGATGCATCAGGCTGATCCTTGAATTGTCTGTGCGTCAGAATCAGCCTGCCCTCTGCAGGACGAGCCTGGGAATGTCTGTGGCCACGCTCACATGCAAATGCATTGCAATAAATTTATGGACATATTATTATGACTAGTTTCCTACCCCTCCAGTGAATAATTCAGCAGCACTATTCATAAAATAAATGTTTTAGTTAAATCTAAGCATCAAATTCACTCCCCTTTCATTTTTAATGATTCTGCTGCTTGTCGAACTATTAAATTATATAAATGTCCTCCATTTAAGTTCATTGGAGATTGCGACCATTCATTTATGCAGAGCTTTCTGATTGTTTCAATCATATTTTTGTCCAGGTTTAAGTCCAACCTTTGACTGGGCCATTATCACACCTGGAATCCTTTCTCTTTTTTTTTTGCCATCCTGTTATAGATTAGCTGCTCTCCTCAGGGCCGTGTCATTGTCGAATGACCTGACTTGAGCTTCAGCTGTTGGAAAGGTGGCCTTACATTTGACTTCTTTTAAATACTTTGGTATATACAGAAGAGTTCATGGTCAACATGTTCACTGACAGCTGCCTACGTCCTGTCAAGGCTACACACGTCCAAGTCATCAGCTCTTCACAGTTGAGACATTTTCCTGTGTGTTTTTGATAAATAAAGATTTCTAATGAGGTCTAATCAATCTGAGGTGTTTCTGCTGGGGTTTTGCTTATAACTTTGCACATTGTGCAGTCTGATCCTGGTGTTATCTTACTTGAACATCTACCTCTGGAAAGATTTACAGTTGTCATGAATTTCCGTGTGTATGTTATTTCTAACTTTTCGCCGATTGATGGGTAGCAACAGTTGTTTGGCTAAAATTGTCGCTCTAGTCTGTCCTTCTTTGCTTTTATGTTCACAAACACCTGAGTGCTGCACTTCAGCAAACTGCCAAGCAATTTCCTTGTTTGGACCTGCTGATTTACATATGATTGGTATATTAGAGTAGCTGCACAGGACCGCTGATTTCTCTTTTATCTCAATAGAAGATACTTCTAAGACATAATATGTAATGTATTGTTCCTCAGAGTTTGGACTTGCAGATGCACACAAATTTGCTGGCACCAATCGAAAAGCAATCCGAATAAAACATTAAAACCCATTTGTGAAATGACTTGAAGCTGAAAAGGTTTAGTCGTCACTCGTTCTTCATCCCGTATCCAAGTCGAACGAGACTCAACGGGCTCGCAGAGCATTGATTTATTCTCAGCCATGATTGTGTGAAGTTTGGAGACTTAATGCTCAAATAAAGGCTTCTCTGTTCCAAGAAGCAGCAACTCAACCCCTAAACTAAACTGAGAAAGCTTCAATAAACTTAATGTTTACTTTGTAAACGTTGAGCTGATCTGACTTGTCTGAAGAATACTTTTTTTTTCTCATCAAACCAATAGATATTCTTCCCTAAATGTTGTGGCTTATTGGCATCCATTGTGTTTATTTCCTGTGTTTTTTTGATAATAGTGGAGCTCTCTTGGGTCTTCTTCCACGAAGACTGCTGTGTTTTGTAATTGGACGGATGTTGCGATCGGAAAGTGATGTGCCTTGACCTTGGAGTTCAGCTCAAGTGGATTGGGTCCTTGAATTTCTCTCTGCCAATCTGTCTGATCTACCGGGAGTTGCATTTCCTCTTGAGTAAACATCCTGGGAGGTTGGCTACAGTCCCAAGCTGTGTTCACAGGAACATGAAACTTCTTAGAGGTCCTGTGGAGGTTTTGTAGCCTTAACCCTTAACATGACTCTCAGCTGCTCAGGCAGCTCTCCACTTTGCTCTCTGTGGTCAGTGTTGGGTTTAATGGACACAACAATCCAAAACAACCCAGCAGCATGGGTTTTTTGTTCTTTTTCAATAGCCCTAATGGCTGGTGAACAGTTTGAAGGCACCCAACACTAACTCTAAATAGGATGAAAACATGACCTTGATACAATGATTAATAGTGTCTCTATGGTTACCAGCTAATCTGTTTGTTCTGTTTTAGCATATCTTTGTAGAAGAATCAAAAAATAATTGCTTTTCGCAATTTTATTTCTTTAAGTGATGAAAGTTTACATTAAACAGTTGTTCTTAATCGAATCACTTATTAGGACAAACGAATCATTGTTTTCATAGACTGGGAGAGTAACAAACAAAGTTTGTCCCTTCTCTCTGCAGACCGTTTGAGCCTCAGCTAGCCGATCACTGGCTTCCAGTGGACATATACATCGGCGGGAAGGAACACGCCGTCATGCACCTGTATTACGCCCGCTTCCTCTGCCATTTCTGCAGGGATCAAGGCCTTGTGACTCACAGGTGGACTGCATTTGCATATCTTCTCCTGGCATGCACGTATATTTAATTTGCACATCAGCTTATGAACTTTCTGCTCTGCAGGGAGCCGTTTTCAAAACTTCTGGTACAAGGTCTGATCAAAGGTCAGACATTTAAGCTGGCAGGCAGCGGGCAGTATTTGAAGAAAGAGGAAATCGAGTTCACAGGTACGCTGCACCTCGATCTGCTGCGTGTTTGTTGATGTGATGTGTTTTTAATAGATGGGTGAAGAGAGCTTCTGTTCATGGAGTTCAGCAAATAAAACAAAGAGGTCTTTTTTTTTTTTACTCTTTTCTGTTTTCTACATGTTTTTATTAGTAAGCCATTTTTGTTTAATTGTACTTTCCTGTACTTATTTCCAACTTAGTGATATTGTAACCTGACTACAAAATTAACAAAATAAGTTACTAAACCTAAAATATTACATAAATAATTAAGGGTATTCAGTCTACAGCTTAGAAATTGAATAACCAGAAATCCCTTATCTGATCATACAATAACTGATCAGATGTTCATGTCTCTTAACCTGATCACATTTTGTCACATTACACTTTCTTGTGAGATATTAGCAGTATCTTATCGTTGCTTTGTTAGTTCTCAAATGAACCTGTAGAGCCTTCACAGAACAGCAACTGGATTTTATTTAGAGGTTTCAAAGTTAAGGGCTTAATACAATTTTTGCTTTTTTGTTCTTTTTTAGATTTGAAAACTCTATGTACTTTGCTTGTCAGACATAAAACCACATAAAAACCATTCAATGGGTCTGCGTGTTTTTTCAAAGCTTTGTAGTTTTCTTTTATCCAGTATTTCTAAATATGGCATGAGCAAACAATAGATATAAATCCATGACATTTTATGTGTTAACATGATGAGTTTGATGTTGTTGCTCTTAAAAATGAGATTCCTGAAACGGCAAGTCTTATGATCCAGGGAACGGGCCGGTGACTCTGAGCGGTGGCAGAGTCGAGGTGACCTTTGAGAAGATGAGCAAGTCCAAACACAACGGACTGGACCCTCAGGAGGTGGTGCAGCAGTACGGTCTGGACACCGTCCGTCTCTACATCCTTTACGCTGCGCCTCCCGAACAAGACATCCTCTGGAACGTCAAGAGTGAGTCTGGCTGCTACTGCAAAATGACACGGATAAATTAAGTTATCAATGAACTTAAATTAAGGGTCAGGTTATTACATAGTGATTTTGTGAGAGTATTTTTTTGAAGAAAGTGTCTTTTTTTTGACAACATAATTGTCAGAGTTCGTAGGTTTTTCTTTACCATGAAGTGTCAGAATATCCTTTCTGTCCTCGTGTTCCAGATGATACACTTCCAGGGGTTCTGCGTTGGCAGACTCGACTTTGGCAGCTTGTGACAAAGCTAAGAGGAGCTCGACAACTCGGTGAAGTCCCGAACGGCTCCCTGCTGAAAAAGAAAGAGCTTGAAGAGGTCAAGAAGATCTGGGGAAACAAGAACTATGCAATTCAAGAGGTGGGTGTTTTTTAGTGTTGGTTAGCCAATTTTGTTAATGATGTCGGCTAAAATGTTCCTGTGTTTTAAAAATGAACTTTTAATCACGTCATTAAAAAGTGAGTCTTACCAGCAGGGGGCAGGAATGAGCTCTTATTTGAATTCCCAGATTTTTTTTTTCTTTTTACAGAAAGTTATTTATTCAGATATTCTGTGACATTTAACCTTCAAATTATCTTTTAAAAAGTCTTCAATTTCCAGAGCATCTCAACATTTTAGGAATAAATAGAAAATGATTTTAGGAGATTTTGTGAAATGCCAAGCAATGCATCAAAGCATCATTTTTTTTAATTTTATTTTTGCGAACAAATATACAACATTCACAGATCATAAGTGTATTTTTTGTTAAGTTGCATTTAGTATAGGATATTCTAGTCCATATTTGCTGGTCAGAGGGTTATAACTATTGAAACAGACCTGACTCAAGTTAGTCCAAATGCTTGAAAAGCAGTGAAAGAACCTTAAACTGCATTACTAAAATGTAAGGCAATTTCACATAATTGTTTTGTGGAATTGGAGGTAAATGCAGAAAGATGTTTTTTTTTCTGTTTTTGCTTTTGTGTTACATTTAAATAGATCATCAAATTGATTTTAATGTCAGACAAAGATGGCCTCAGTAAATAAAAATGTATTTTTTTTACATGATTATTTCATCATTGCAATGAAAACAGTCATGGATTAATCATGATTACTGCAGTTTTTGAACAGAATAGTTAATTGTTTTATGAGACAGTCCCACGGCTGATGATTGCCTATCAAATCCCTGAAACAGGACCTGTCTGACAACATGAGGTAGGCTTGTAAAAAACTTTGTAAAAATCTAGTCTGGTGGTTCTGGAGGAAGAAGTTTTGCCTGACATGCTTATAGAAAGTGTAAGCACAGACAGGCTGTTGTTTCTCAGTTACAAAGTATATACATGATCACACCTCAGTAATACGTTACTCATCACACGTTTCCCGGTCGTGTTTTATGAATCTGTCGCAACCTGAAACCCCTAGAGTAAAGAGCAACGGCAGAAGAGGATGAAAATTGATTTTAAATCCACTGTGTCTCCTTTCACACTTTATAAATAGCTCCCCTTCAGCTGCCAGGTTGGGTCTCCCTCCCTCTGCATGTCAGACTCGGAGCTTTTAAAGGACCTCAGGCTGTTTGCTCAAAGGCCTTAAAGCTGAGGCCGTCTTTTGATGCGTCTCACAGAAAAGCCACACCGATGAAGCTTCTTCTCGGGCGTTTCTAAAAACGGGTTCTTCTCCCCAGAATGGGAACACTGAGCCTAAAGTTCTTTCATCCATATCACACATCCTGTGTCTATTAATAAAATGCAAAATGCCAATTTTTTTGGTCTAATCAGCTTATTGTGTTCATATTTTCAGGTGACGGCATACTTCACTAAAGACTTTCTGTTCAACGCAGCCCTCTCTCGCCTAATGGGCCTTACCAACACATTGAGTGTGAGCGTCTCCTTCATTATCTTCAACAAATCTGTCTCGGTTACTGTTCAAAACATGCTGCGTATCTCACATTTTAACATGTTTTTCTGGGTAATTAGAGTGCAACAGTTCGAGTCCTGCAGCACAGTGTGGAGTTTGAGGAAGCTCTGGCTGCCCTTGTTATAATGACGGCACCCATGGCTCCTCACTTGGCCTCTGAGCTTTGGGCAGGTGAGGGACATTGTTTCTGCTAATTATGGCTCAACCGTTTACACACGTGTGGTGGAGTGTGCATGTCCATGACGCGCTTCTGAATTTAAAACATATTTATATGATTAAAGTCCCAAAGGTGGGGGAGGGGGGTCACTTTAATACAGATGACATTTTAAGGTATCATTGGTTAGGGAAGCTCATAGTAAAATTAGGTTATTTTGCATAATGTCAGAGGAAGTAACATCTGATAAACACATCTAGCATAGTAATACATATTCTAATAGAAAGTTTAGCACTATTACAGTGCCATTCACAGTTATTGGCACATTCAGTGAAAGATGTGCAAAAATCCTTAATATAGATTCATCTTTTTATTGCAGAAGCTTAATCTCACAACAATTGTAGAAATAGTCAACCTTGCAATTTTAGGTCCTCATCCCACAGCATCACAGATCCTCCTCTATGTTTAACTGTGCTTTTCCATATATCCATCCTTTTTGCTTGCTGTTCTGTAACAGAGGACTTTGGAAATTTGTTTACCTTCCCTATTATCTTCTTCACTGGAGGGTTCTGTAGGATCTCGCCCAGCTTTGTGGATAGTGGACATTAGAAACGGGTCCAAGTTTAAAACCCAGAGAAACCAGAAGTTAGAAGTTTTGAGAACCTTGACTACTGGTACTTAAAAAAAATCAAGAATAAATCAAGAATTGAAGAAAAGTGTAGTTGTGGAAGAGCAATATTTATGTCGTGTAATTTTCGTAATTCATTTTCTTACTGAAGGATTGTTTTTCTCTGAATAACTGTGTTTAAGTTAAAGGGTGGATTGTTCTAACTATGGAGATTACGCTACAGCAATCATTTCACAAACCTTTACAGTTCTTTACCAGCGGTGCTAAGAGATGTGTCCACGTCTGTTTAGTACATTTTAACTGGAATGATTTACCTCTCTGTTTAGCAGTCGGTTCTGTTTTACTTTTTGTGGTGAGCGAACAATGGAGTGGAAAATCTAGTGTTACCTTTTGTGCCTCTTGTGGAAACTTGGCCGGGTCCTAGCCTTTATTGTTGTTGACACACGTACGTACATGGGCTTTCCACACACTGGAAAAGCGCACGGGTCCAGCTAATGGGCAGAGTCTGGAAAACCTGACAGCTGATGGCTGGAAGGAAGGAGCGTGTGTTCAGTTTTGTTTGTGCTCACGCATTTCAGTTCCTAAAACAGTTCATAAACAGGACAGACCAACACGACCTCTGCTGCACTCAGCTGTGCTGGGCCTTTCATTCTGGGTGGCTTGTGTAATTTTACACGCACACACGCACGCACGCACACACGCACTCACACAAACACCGTTCAGGATGGAGGAAGTACACATCCTTCCTCCGAGTGTGTGCATCATTCTTGCAGAGTGATGCACTGGTTTAACTGGAAGTCAGGAACACGGTTTGCAACGTTTAGCTGTTTTTCAGCCTTTTAACGTCGTCTTTTTGTATTTTCCCCCAAACTGTTGTTAAGACGTATTTAACAGCTGCTTACCTGCGCCTCAGCATTTCTATATTTAGTCTGAAAGCCCTCCTGTGTTCTCTCCTCCGCAGGTCTTTGCACAGTGACAAACCCCCAGAGCCCCCTGTTGCTGCGGGGAGGCGATGTCTTGCAGCAGCCCTGGCCAAACGTGGACCCCGAGTATCTGAAGGCCCCTGAATTTGTGGAGCTGTCTGTGCTGGTAGGACTGCATGAACGCTGTCAGAGACGAACTCACTGATGCGCTGATGATTTATTAGCAACATTTAAGAAAAGTCACAAACTTTGTCTGAGTGATGCTTAGAAAATTTTCTGAAAGGGTTTTAATTGTGCCTGCCACTTGTTTTAGTGTGAGGAAAACCCATTTTCCTCACACTAATAATGTGGAACATACTGAGTTTTTTATTTTGAAAGGAAAACATTGTGCATTTCTTATTACCTGCTTAGTACATCTACTAATGTGCCACTATGTTTCAGTTACCTAATTCCTGAAATAATGGTGCTTTTACTTTGAAAGGTATCAGTGAACTACTTTTTAAAAGTCCAGCATATAAAGAAATTTCATATTATAAGATTGAGTCTCTAATTTTGAAATACATTTGTTATTTTGGACCTCCAAATGAACTCCACAGTCCATTAGCTCAGGTTTGTTAACAACGCCGATGCTAACAAACCTCTTTTTAATAGTCCAATTTACAAATCGGGTACATATAATCTGTTTGATGTACTTTGGCAACACAAACACTAAATTGCTCTAATTAATTGCCATTACAGGAACCAGTTTAATAAATAAAGAGGTCAAGCAAACTCTTTGAGTGTATTTTTGAGTAATTTCTATTCTAAATATAGTTTTTTCTTGAACACCAAAAACCTTAGTCATTTTCCCCTCAAACTCGCCAACATTTCAGCTCATGATTACATTCAAACTCTGTAATTTTCAACAGAGACTATAATTAGCCTGAGTGTGCACGTGACTACATTAATGCAAATACCTGCGTGTGTCAGTTTATGTGCCAGCAGGGCAAGCGGTGCAGTTTAAACTAAACAGACGTGTTGGTCGTAATTAGGTCTGCAACAGAATTGCGGTGTTATTCCTCACTGGTATTTCCTCTTTGAAGTTTTTATTTATTTTTTTGGTTTGACTGTGAACTCGAAAACAGTGAAAATTTTTGTGGGTGTGTGGCTTAGTTACTACTCATGTTGTGGAGACCTAAATCTGTCACATCACAAGGGTGTGTCTTCCTCACGAGGCTTAAAAAGGATGTCCACGACGTGGTGTAAATTATTCAGTTTTAAAGCTTCAAACTTGTTTTCTGGTTAGATTCAATGAAGGTTTAAGTTTAGACTCCCTTAGGAAAAGGCAAATTAGCAGGTAAAGCAATGGGATCCAGCATGAATGGACAAATTGGTCCAGGAAATTAAAATAAACTTTTGTTTTGCCTTGTGAAGGAATATATGTGTGTGTGTCATATGTGCAGATTTGGAGCTTTTATTATCAGTCAGAACTCTGTAGGAGTAATTTGGCCAGTACACTTCCATGAAAAAAATAAAATAAAATGAGCCCTTCTGACTTTCTGAAGGTCTGCAAAAGTTATTTTCCTTCTGGCTGCCTTTTCACTTTTTTTTTTATCCAGTTCTTGCACCTACCTATGGCAGCATGTTGACAGTGTGAAAACAAAAGGAATTGTTTTAGGTCTGAAATGAAACTATTTGTGGCCGATAAATCATATCTAAAAATAATGTATTTTGGAAACAGAAGAGAAAAGTTGCAAAGACCTTACACAGGAGTTTAGAGATGTATCAATCTTTAGTTGCATTTTATTTCAAGCTTCCAGCTAAAAGCGCTTCGGCAAAAACATTTTTCTTTTTCAAGATTGAGTCTTTTATAGGTCAGGGTTGAGTGGATGAAGAAACAAACAAATAAAAAAAAGACATTCCTCTGAAAAAAATGTTTGATTCTGAAGAGAAAGTGGGACTATCAGCCAGTGTTTGAAGAAAAACTTGAAAAGATTTTGTAGAAGGCATAGGAAACATTTGCAGAAATCTGCTTTACAAGAAAGTCCCACTGCAGAGCTCTTTAACCCACATCATTAAATATAATGTCATTTGTGATTATACTTATGCTCATACATTGCCTGGTTCTGTAGCCTTTTTTGACCAAATGGTGTGAGACTCTGGAGCCACAAGTTGAAGACTATTAGTCTGAACAATCTACACTGATTTTTCAATTTTCTTGTCTTTTTTACTTAAGCTTTTAGCTACCAATAACCATGAGTGGAAGCAGAGGAAAATAATATTCTGCTGTTTTTCATTTCTAAAGAGTATAGAATCGATCTAGACACATAGTGATATTTGATTATGGTTCATCAGATGGGTACCCTGTGCTCTGCATTGATTTTAATCATAAAACTTAGATTTTACTTCCTTTATTTTCCTGAGTGGGTCTGACTGAGGTCAAGATCTCCCGATATTCCCCCTTTTCCAAACTTGGCGTAAGCGCACACGTTTGAACTCCCAGTCATCGAGGATAATGAGGCTGGTTTTCCCTTGGACTCAACTGTCTGTTGTGGGATTCCTCGCGCCCTCTTTCTTCTAATCATGCACTTGGGCCTGTCCCAAATACGTGGGACAAACCCAAGGGAGAATAGAGGCCGTGGCTGAGCTGAGGGGCCTCGGAAACATCCATGCATCCACACACCATTAATTTGTAAGCACTTCCAGAGACGTGATCACATTCACCATGCGCACGCATGCACTTGCCTCTGAGCACACATGACCAAGTGGCCTTCCCATACCTACCACTAACTACGTGTTTGAAAGAGTGCGCTGCATATGCAGACATGGAGATGGAGTGTGTTATTTTAGAGGGTGGTGTTTTTTTCCAAGAAAGAGTTTAGGTACAGATCCATCGGGTCGAATGTTTGCCAGATGATGAAAACCTTTCACAGGAAGAACTGGAACATTCTCTCATCGCTTACCTTCTGTTTCCTGCCCTCAGATAAACAACAAGCGCTGTGGCACGGTGACCATCCCTCTGCAGGTGTCCAAAGATCCCGCCCGGGTCCAGCAGCTGGTGATGGAGAGCCCCATCGGACAGAAGTATCTGAGTGAGCGTGACATCAAGAAAGCCATCCTCTCTACCAGGACTCCCCTCATCAACTTCCTGGTTAATGAATGATGTGTGGGTGTTTACCAGATTGTGTGCAGCACCTGGCGGGCGGTGCCTTCCTGCTGCACCCACAGACTGACAAATAATGTTGATATTTTGATATTATATGAGAGAGAAGGTATGTTGGTCTGTTAAAAGTATCAAGGTAAATGTCCTCCAAGAACATTTTATTTATATTTTACAGTTTTTAATAAAACATTCAACAAACGGAGTGTGGATAATCTTTGCAAACCTGACCAGGATAGGTTCAGAAAGCCTTCAGTTTTACTCAACCTCTGTTGATAAATTATGAACCCAAGTGTCGAACTCGGACGTCCTTCACACATTCATCAAATGTATAACCTCTTCTGTGCCACCATTTCACACCTCCCTGTTTGGGCTGCTTCTCAGCCAAGTATAGATATCCCTTATCAGTGCTGAAAAGCTATTCTGAGCAACATGGAGTGCACTTCTAAAGCCTCACATTTTTGCACATCCTCCTTTTTTTGCACATCCTCCTTTGCAAAATAGCTTAAAGTCAGTTAGATGGATTGGAGGATGTCTGTGAACATTTATTTTCAAGCTTTCCCAGAGGTTCTCGGTTGGGTTTGGGTTTGCTTTGATCTCAATGTTTCCATCATAGCTCTGGTTGTATGTTTAGGGACATTAACCTGCTGCTGGAAGGGGGATCTCCTCCCCAGTCACAAGTCTTTAGCTGTCTCTGCAGGTTTTTCTTTCAGGATTGTTCTGTATTTAACTCCATCCATCAACTCTGAACAGCTTCCCTTATCCTTCTATTAAAAGTTAGTAATGATCACGATAGTATAATGCTGCCATCACCGCCATGTTTCATTATGGGAATGGCTTTCTTCTTGCTACCAAGTTTGTTAAGCGCACAGCCTACAGCTGTTGTTAGCTGTGGACCGTTACCAAACTGTTGGGTTTATGCTGAGACTAAATTTCAAAACAAGTGGCTTCTGTTTAATAATTATCTGTGATGACTTTTATTTAGGGGAGTCAGAAGGATGGACACAGATGGGGATACATTTTTCTGATAATCGGTTTTGAAACAAAAATGTCATCAGATCATCAGTTTGATCATCAGATCAGAAGTTTGTCCATCGGATTATTCTCATTAGACGTTGTTGTTCTCCGCAATTTTGAGTTAATTTCTGGAAAAAAAAACGTTCAAAGTGTCTGAATATTCTTGTACGTGAGCTGCTGTTTGGGTTTTAAGAAGCGCTGTTGGGTTCTGCCTGTCCAACCCTGCTGCCATCAAAAGGTGAGTGGGATTTAACTAATATGGGGGTTGGGGGGGGTGTCTGTTTTTACTCTGCCATCACATCTTGATTATCCATAGCTGCTCAGTGCCCCATCACCGGCGGCGCCTGTTCATTAGCTCTGTGTCTGTGTGGCAGTGGGCCACCATGACTTGGCCATTAGCGTTGCACTCAAAGAGCCCACAAGCCGGAGGCGCTGAAATCTATCTGCGTGCCCACCCACTGGCCTATCTTTAAAGCCTGTGTGAGTAAGCAGTCATCTGATATATGCAAGCGTTTGTCTTTCACAACCTTTCAGTACCCACAGGATTTTTTTTTTTGTAGGTGTGTCCTGAAAGTTTGCATCCCACACAAGAATTTTCTAATATCAGCATTTTAACAATTTTGTCGTCTCAAATTACGCTTGTGTGTCATTTTGTGAACTGTATTTGCCCAAAACAAACTGCAGAGAGAAAGGGAGAGAGAGAAAAGCAGAACATTCCTTTAGCCTCTTTTCATATTTCTGTGATTTATCACCCACCATCAGGTGACAGGAAGCGCTTTCAGGACGGACAGAATAACAGGAAGAAAGGCCAGGAATAAGAGAACCAGAGCCAAACCTGTTTTAGCTATTCTCTCTGATAAATATGCACACCTAAGCTCAGCCAAATGCTGTCACAGCACAAAATGGAAAGGCCAAAGATAGAGGCTCTTTATCTTCCGTCATCTCAAATTTTTGTTTTCTTTCAACGTCCAGAATTGATTTTGTGGAATAAAAATAAAGTCCACACACAATCTTTCTTTTTTTTAAGCCAACATCTGATTTATTTCGAGTCATTGTCGCAACTCGTATACCAATGCAACACTTTATGAGTCGCATTAGTTTATGCGACTATTTTGGATTGTTTAGAGCTGCCAGAAAATCCCAGGCTACAAGTTAAAATTGAAAATGTTTCTTCTCATTTTAAGAAATAAGGCCTAAGCTGCAGTGATGCATTTCTTCTGACAGTTAATTTTGTCACCGTCGGCCTCCGCCATACCATTTAACACTTTTTGTCAGTTCTGCAGTTTCCATGACAACTTTGAACAGGGAAGTGCTGCCAGTGACTCACTTTGTCTTCAAACCCCAGCCGTAGCCTTGTGCACCATGAGTTATCTTTAGTGTGTTAAAGTAAATCACTTCCTTTCCTCTTGAGAAACTCTTAAGAGACAAAGAAAAAGAAAAGAGAAAGGGTGGGGCATGCAGCAGTGCAGTCCCAGTCACCCTTCACTGCGCCAGTTTAGTTTCTGGACTGTCTTATGCATTCCCACAGGAGGGCACAGTAATGCTATAGCTCATTAAGCGGGAGGCTGACCGCAAGGAGGACTGTTTGATCCTCTGAGGATGTTCCTGACGTCACTGTCTAAGCAAATTGTAGCTATTCCCTTAACTGCGTTCAGGATAAAGCTAAGTAAATACAAACTGAGTAGATGCAAACTTGTAAAATTCTAAAGCAACAATATCCCACATGTTGTCCATAATATCCATATGTGTTCTGTTTTGCACTGGAATCTATATTTATACAGGGCATGTAGTTTGTTGTTGTTGTTGTTGTTTTTGACAGCATTTTCAAGTCCTCAGTACCAAAACTGTGTGAATGTATCTTGAAATATAGTGACTCTTAAAGGTGTCCGCACCCCTGTTAAATTGCCAAATATTCAGGATATGAAGAGTGAAACCACAACAATGTTTTGACACAGATAATATGACTTTTACCCTGTATAATTAAACTAACAAAACAGTCGGTTTCAAAAGAAATAAATCATCTGCCCTCAGTGCACATGATTTATATATAATGCTGTGGACTTTTTTTCTCCTGATACTTTGAGCAATTTTAACTGTTTTCATCTTTTGTAATCAATCTGCAAATCATGTCTATTGACAACTGGATTAATATTGCTTCTTTCTAATGTTTCTGCTGCAAAATTTCTCCTTTAAAATTAGGACAATTTAATCTGTCTAAACTTATTCTCTCTTTTTTGGGGAGATACATCTACATTTATGAGTTAATGTGTGTAGTCTGAGAAATCTACAGTTAAATTTGAGAATAAGTTCAACTTGTTGTTTTAAGTGGTTTCTCTTATTTTTCCACATTTGTGTATATTTATGTTTTACGCAAAATATTCAGTTTACAATAAATAGCTAGTATCCAATGTTTGTGAAAGCACAATCTGAGCACCTCGTTTCAACATTTTTAATATAGTTTGGTTAAAAAACGTTTATATGATATATAAATGCAGTGATCACAATCTATTTTTTATTTTATTGTTTGATTAACTTCTGAATGATAACTAGCCTGTGGTTAGGCAGAAGGAGCAAATTCTTAGGATGATGTCTGCACACACTCTTAAAAGTTTTATTGTCTTTGCATCTTCTTTACATGGATAGTCAAGTCTTGTGGTGTAAACTATTTTAATCTAACCACTGGCCAAGGCCTAGGCCTCCTTGACATCCTGTTTGCTTAAATTTGTGACATATTTGCATGTATGAATGTAGCAGTTTGTAAACTCATCATGCTGTTTTTAAACTTTTCATGCAAAACTTTTATTTTATTTTTTTTTTTAGCTTTCTGAGCTTTTATTAAAAGGGGAAAAAATCCACTACTGCAAAGTTGAAATATCTCACAAACAATATTCAAGTGTGTGTGTGTGTGTGTGTGTGTGTGTGTGTGTGTGTGCCAGAGTTGCCTTGCAATTTAAAGTACACCTCCCTATTCCAGAGCAATATGGGGAAAAATGTGTGTAGGAGTGGCTAAGTTTGGAGCATTTTATTAATCAAATGGATGAACACTGCCTTGCAAAACTATTCATATTACCACCAGAAGTACATAACTATTATAGGGGGCAATTCATAAAGTGAAATAATAAATGACTTTCAAAATGTGAACTTGTAAAAAAATTAAAAGTGCATTTGCATTGTGCTGATGTTTTGCTCAGGTGAATCACACCTGAGCAAAACATCATTCCTTATTTGGATGATGGTTTGAACACAGCTCTGTCAGATTCTCGACAGAGCTCGAAAATATAACCTAAAGTGTCTTTAGGTTATAAAACAGTATCCCGAGGTAACTAAAGGTACTTGGGTTATAACTTCATCCCTAAAACTTTTTGGTGTGATCATATCTTTGTATTGTTAGTTCACTAATGTTTTAACAAACTTCTGCGAGGAGAAGGACTCTAATAACAAGTTTAAGACGTGATTTCTGAAAGCAAGTGAAGCCCTGAATTTTATTTAGGGGTGTCAGACGACTGAATACATAAACGCAACACATTTTTTACATTGGGGAAACTTAAAAAAAAAAAAAAAAATGAAGGCATTTCTTTAGTTACATGGTGACTTTTTGTCTGTCGGTAAAGCTAATTCGGTTAGGACAGATAAGGAAAGTGATATTTTTTCAGTCGCGTTTAATGCGAGTACTGCGCCTTTAAAAACACAGTTCTGTGCTTTGTGTCCTAACTGTCGTCCGGTGGCCACGTATGGCTCCTTTCAACAGCGGTAACAGCGGCTAACGAGTCCTATCCGTTAACCGCCCTGACCTTAGCCAAGTGTTTATTTGTCTTTAACAAACGTGGTGGACTTTTTTTTCCCCCTTCTTCTTCATCTTCGTTTGAAGCGCAGAGGACAAAGTTTTGTCTGAATGTTTCCCGCTGGGACCGTGAAACCGGAGGAGGAGGTGGAGGCGGAGAAGGAGGGGGCAAACGGCTGAGGGGTCGTCCTGTCCAGTCAGAGTATCTGATCCGGGATCTGCTCAGTCAGACAGACAGACGGCGGCTTCTTCGAGGCTGAACTGTCGGATTCACCGAGGGAAAACTTTTTCTTTTTTCTTCCCGCGGATGATTCAGTTAGAAATACAACGAGGTTGGGATTAATTTAAAGTAGTTTTGACTTTGTTCGGGTTGGGGTTTTTTTTATCTCTGTGTGTGTCAAGACTTCAAACTCTGGAGGTATCACTCTTCCTACGGACGTTTTTGATTCATATATAACTTCTTGTAACTTTATCACAGCAAGCGGTTCGGTGTTCTTACACAAAATGGATAAATACGAGGATTTGGGACTCGAAGCGAGTAAGTTTATCGAAGACTTGAACATGTATGAAGCATCCAGAGATGGCTTGTTTCGAATGAGGAGGGATGCAGGAAATAACCCGGACTTTGAAGAGACTAGGAGGGTTTTTGCCTCCAAAATGACCAAAATACACATGCAGAAACAGCAAGAGGAGATGGCAAAAAGCAACCAGGTGATTAAAATGAACGGAGGTCACCACGGCGGCGCTCATTACACCAAGGACAGACCGCCCATCAACAGCTACAGGCAGCCGGGGGAAGCGGCGGCGAAGCCCCCGATCCTGTCGGGCCCGGTTCCGAGCGCCGCGCCGGTGAACCAGTGTGTTCAGGCTGAAGCTCCAGCCAGCAGGGCGTACGGCTACGGAAGCAATTATGATAACGAGCGCTTAGAGCCACATTCCTCCCATCACAGTAACTCTTCCATGCCAAGTTGTGGAAGTCCAGCTACCAGTGCTTTGCACCCTGTCTCCCCATCCAGAGAGGGCAAGCTGCCCCCCACTCTCTCAGGGAGCAGCAGCACATCCCACCATCAGCCTCAGCGCCTGCACACATCTAACACTGTCAGTCCTTCACAAGCAACCAATCAGAGTCCACTGTGCTCTGCTGGAACAGCCAGGGCTTGGACTGGAGAGCCCATTGGTGCTCCATCATCAGAGGGCATCCCTGCCTTTCCTTTGACCGCTTTCACAGGTGATGCTGACTATCATGTGCAGCAGCCTGTGAGTCATTACTTACAATCTGTTAACCATAATGGTCCTGCAGCCACTTCCTTTGTCCCAGAAATGCCTCAACCTAAAGCCCAGGTGACCTCTGCAGCCCCATCTGCCTCTAAGAACCAGCTAACAGCTCGGAGCCAAATGCCTGGTGGCGTACAGGCCATGCAGGTCATCAGCGATGGTCCTGGAGGTCCGTCCTCCCCTAAACCTGTCCAGATACCTTCTACCGCTCAGCCTGTGCAGCCGCTGGAGCAGGGGCCCTCTGCAGCTGAAATTAAACTAGAGGCACTTACGAAACAACTGGAAAAAGAGATGGATGCCCAGCCAAAATCGGACTACTTTGGTAAGACTAGCCGACACCAACAAGGGGGTTTCTGTCAGTTTATCACCATCTGAATGACAAAAGCACCCACTCACATTCATGGACACAAACCCATTTGTTTTTGATTTCATATTTCATATTATACACACTGACTGCCACATGTCACACATAAACAAATGTCCTGTATGTTTTCACAATGTCCTATGTTTTTACTGATAAATTCAATTTTTATTTTAGTCTGCTAGACAATAATCCTTCTTTGTCTTCTCTAAACAAACCCTTCAGGCGGTAAAAAATGGCCAAAGCCAGGCAGATGTATGCTTTCATATTGTCTCTTCCCAGAGATCACTTTATCATCGTTGACACAAGGATAGTAACACAGCAATTAGAGCTTCAGCATACAAATATCTTCACTGCAGTGTTTGAGCTTGTGCGTTATCGTGTTTTTTCCAGTGTTTACTTTGACTGACAATGGCCTCCACTGTTTTTAGCTAATGACTTTCATAGACCTGTGCTTGCACATTTTTCAATTATCCCAAACTGAGCGTTTTAATACCTGCTTGAGCGCGTGTTGAGTTCCACCATTGTTGCCGAAGGTGCAGAGAAACGTCAGCAGAACAGTGATGTTCCGCTCATAGTGCCTCGCAAAAGTTTTGCAAACCTTTAGAAGTTTTGCCACATTCTGTCATTTTGCAGACATAACCTGTAATGCTTTGGGACTTCATACGATGGAGAAACAAAAGGTTGCACATATTTGTGATACGGAAGATTTTTGATATTTTTGTGGTGTCTGTGGTGTGCGTTTGATCAGCCACTTTGAATTAATAACATTGAAAAAGCCTTATTTTACTCCACACACATCTGCATGTCTTTTGGGACACATTTACAGACAACAATCATTGCACCTTCAGACCACAATCATTGCACCTTCTCATAGCTCTCTGTTAGATTGAATGGAAAGTCTCTGAATATCACCAGATTCTCCATTGGATTAAGAACTGGACTTTGACTGGACCATTCTAGCATATAAATGTTTAATCTAAGCCAAGGACGGACAACCTCCGTCTTAGTTTTAGATGTTACTTAGGTTCAACATTATCAATCATCTCAATTAACGTAGTTTTTCCACCACACATAGCAATTTGCATATTGACCAAAAAGTTTAGTTGTGGTTTCATTCGATGATCACCTTCTTCCATGTTTGCTTTGTCGTAAATGTACAACTGTAGAACGAGACTTTTTAGCTTTTTTCAACGTTCGTCTTTCTTCTTGTCAATTTTCCACAAAGATCAGATTTCTGCAGTGTGTGACTGTGTCAACAGATTCTCCCTGCTTTGGATCTCTGCAGCTCCTCCAGATCTCCTATGAGCTGTTGGCTGCTTCTCTTTTTTAACGCTCTCATTGCCCTTCTTATCAGTTTAGTTCAAGGAAGTATAAATGACTTTGGACGCTGTAGTTGAGCTTTCAGAAGGATATCCTTCATAAGATTAGTTTGTAAGCTCTAATCTGCAGAAAGAGATATAAGAAAAGATAAAATGTAAAATAAGTATGCCCTACTTCAACAGTATTCTATAACAGATAGTAAATGAAAGTTGATGCATTCGCTATGAAGCAGCTCTGCAAAATCATCATCGTTTCCTCCGTCCAAGAGGAATTTCCTGTTGGAATGTCACGATTGCAATTCACAGTCCTTCTTCGCCCCCCTCCCCCCCACTTGTGTTGGTGTGTAAGGGAAGAAGTTGCAGCGCATGGGACTGTCACGACACGGCTCGTAAATATCCTCCTGACGTGAACGTTACAGACGTGTGGGACAGTACAGGACCCATGTGCAGCCAGGAAATGTGTAGATTATAAGTAATACACTAAATGTGTATATAAATAAATACACAGTTCTACATGCTCAATCCCACACAGCCCACACATGCAGTTGTTCCTATTTGGAGTTTCCCACCACACTGTGGCTCATTCTGAGTCATGCATTCATGCTAGATTTAAAGGAAAAAAAAAAACAGCGTGGAGGCCTTTTTTCTTGTCGTCATAAAGTATCTTTCTAATTCCGTGAGGAAAATGTACAAGAAAATGCCATTTCTTTAGGCACATTTTGTATATTTTTGATCCGTACTGCTGTAGGTTATTAAATTACTTTTTTTTCTTCTTCTTCGTTTTAGTAAGACTGTGTGCTTCCAAAAAGTCTTTGCCAGTGAAACTTTCACCAAGCAGTGTCCTGAAGGCAGATGCATCACATTTCCCATGACTACTCTTTGCCGATCGGCATAACTGCAGATGTAGGTTCTGGGAAATGGTGTTCGGTGCCAAATGGCTGCACTGGGGAAACACGAAGGAATGTCTGCAGGAATTTTTAAAATGAGGCTTTTAGACACAAAAGGGAGGTGTGGTGGTACCCAGACAAGTTCAGGGGTGCCTGTTGTGCAGATGAATGGATGAGTGGCCAGTCGGAGAGCATTGGGGGCAAAATTTGTGGATGTGTCTTTTGTATTTGGCCCCAAGGGAATAAAAGAATGCTAGATTTACAGGAAAGTTCATCCAAGATGAGGAGAAGTGGTGGGACCGGAGTTTTACACACACACACACACACACACACACACACACACACGCACACACAATCACTGGAGGGTTTAATGTTGTGTTAAGATGAAGGATTAATTCATCCCATCTGGCTGTGGAGTCAAAAAGCACCATATTAACTCTTCCCAGGGATTTTTTTGGCTTCTTCTCTGGCAGGCCTTTTGGAGTCCCGGTCCCGTGTGTGTGAGTGTGTGATAGCCCTTCATGCGCATGTGAGCATCTTTGTGAATATATGGCCTGCAGAAGCTGACAGAATGTAATATCCTGTGTCAGCTCAGACTTTAGACTGGAGTCGCACTGTGCGCACTGGTGAAAGTTAGGAAATGAATCCATGAATGAAACATTACTGCATATTTTACGGGATTGAAAGTGGATTCCCAGTTTCAATTATCAAGTGATATGCAAATGTTGCCCAATGTATTGGGCACAAGTTGACTCTTTTGCAACTATCAGCATTAAAATTGCTACAGACATATTCTAATTCTAGTGAAGATATGTAAAAACCCTGAAATAAATAACTCTAATCTCACCCTGATGAATGTACAAAAATATTAACTTGTCTTCTATATTAATTCAGAGGTTTGAGGTATTCAGAAGTTCATTTTTGATCTCTTCACATCATCCAGATACAACACAAAATTTTATTTAAGTAATAATCGCTCTATTAGAGTTCCCAAGGCTTTTGTTAGACAAACGGGCCGTAGCGTCACAGATCCTCCACTGTACTTAACGAGACGTTTTCCCATATATTCTCCCCTTTTTTTCCCACACCGATCCCACCAGGAGCTTGTTGCCAAAAGTTGCGTCTGTCTGTACAAAATGCATATTTCAATGGAAGTCCCAGTAGAGTGGAGTAAACTCCACATGTTTATGTTTGTGATGGTTGGACAGAAAAAGCTCTTTTCTGGTAGCACTCCCAAATAACAAATTGGCGTGGATTACTAAATAAAATCTCATAGAAATGCTGATTTAATGAAGTTTAAAAAAACAAAAAAAAAACAAACATGTGATTGTGTAACTTTTTTTATTATTTCAACATTGGATGCTTCCCCCATTATGTTCTCAGATTGAAGGTTACATTTTTTGGTTTTTCAGTGTGAGGTTATGCTACTGCACTGTATAATTTTTCCTCGTCATTAACTAATAAATGTGTGTGTATGTACAGTACGGGCGCACTACACCAGCAGTTTTTATACATGGACAAGCTGCAGGCTGTAATTGGCTTCTCCATATGCGGCTTTTGAGTCCCAGCAGTGTGAGTCACAGACACCCTGACTCTGTATTCCCGTAGAAACGTCATGGAAAAGTAGTTAGCTGTAGCAAAGGTCGAAGACATGTATTTATTGAGCTTAAAGCACCAGAAAGAGTGGAAATCTTTTGCTGATTATTTAAAGTTTGACCTGAGAGTAAGACTTCATCTAAAAATGTTTTTTTCTGGTCTGGTTATTCTGTTAGAAACTTTCAAGAGAGATCCATGGGATGAATAGATGTTTAAAACATTTTTTTTCCCTGTCAGTGGAATATTTGGCAGTAAGCAGCCATCTATCGAGAGTTTTGACAGCTGGAAAAGGTGAGGAAGGTAGAATGAGAAGTACGGCTGTGTGTTTTGCTTCCCTTCCCCCAAAATTTAACCCAGGCAGTCCATTTAAAAGGCAGGCTTGTAAATGACCAAAGCAGCAACAAGGTTGATGCAGAGACAGGAATTTTAATGCATTTAAAAAAAAAAATAAAAAAATTTGACTTTTAGTGTATTTTTCTAATTAGAAATAAAAAAGATAATGAAATGTACATTTTTGTTTAGAGGCAAATCTTAAAGCAAAACATATTAAATGTCCTAAATGTGTTTTCTTATCTCATTGGGGCTTTTAGAAAAAGGGATTTAAATGACCAGACTTGCTTATTTTAGTAGTTGATTCTAATCCAAATAGCTTACATAAGTGCTGCATTCTTTTACTTTCTAATAATATCCTTCTGTTATCTCTAAATCTCCTCTCCAGCCACTGGAACCCTAGATTCATTTTTTGTTGTTGTTGTTGAAATGATTCTCTAATTTCTACCAAAATTTTGACTAAATTATAGAAGAAAATTTGGCTCAGCAGCGTTATTAAGTGAAACTGTTTTTTGAAGGAGTCAGCCATGTGATGTTTGTTGGATACAGTGGAAACAGAAGGGTCTTTGTCAGTGATTTAGGAGGAGCAGAGTTGGGCGGACCTCCTCTGCTGGGCTCCAATTCAGAGTCCCTCAGGAGTTTTTCTATAAAAAAAAAAAACATACACGCACACAAATAACTCGGTGCCCTTGCGTGTACATTCTTAAACTAAAAGGGAAACTCGAGGTCTCAAGGTTTCATCCTCCATCAGTGCCGTAAGCCCCTGTGTTGAGTCAGTGGTTGATGAGTGGAAGGCCATATAGCCATACCATAGCTGATTGATTTGACACCCATCTGACTGCGTCTTAGTGGTGATAAGCTGTCATCGGATTTGTTCTCAAGTTGTGTAGTGGATGCTCAGAGGCATAAATATAGAGCAGTAAAGTGCAGATTTGATCTTTTACCAACTAGATTCTGACCAGTCCGTTGAAAATGTCTTTGTAGAACCAAAGGTTCACTCAGACAAATCCCCACATCTGGTGGCCAGGATCTGCAAAATGTGAGAAGTGTATCGCTAACCCTTTCTTTATATAAATATTGGTTACTAAGGACATACAAGACAGGCAGTCATTTGGAGCTACGACTTGGCACACATTGATATGATTCAATGTGTTGTGTAGCTCTACTAATAACCCAGTTTGTCCTCTAAGCTAAGAGAAGGTTGAGCAAGAACAACTGATCATGAGATTCTTCTGATTATGTACGATTATTGTTTTTCCTGCCTTGACGGACCAAAGGAAGGCTCACTTGTTTTGACTTGATTGTTGTGATTCTGGTGTTGAATGCTGATGTATCAAGACCAGTTCTAAGTCCAGGTTTTACCTCTCTTTCACCTTTTGGTGCCTGTCTTTTATCATTGTATGACTTCCTGTGTAGATATTACCAAGTAGGTAATATTTAGATGAAAATAAAACATGGTTAGGATATAAACTGTGTCAAAGGAGGGATGTTTTTACTTCGATCAAAGGAGCATCGCTGCTATGATCGGTCTTATTGCTCTCGACATCCACATGTGGCTTACTTTATCTACACATTTTATTGTCTATACTTTGGCTTGAGTGTCCGTGTGATCATTAAACAGACTCCACTCCACTGTCGTTATGTCGAGCCAGCCAAGCAGAGTGTGTTGTGAGAGTAGGCACACTTTGATTTTTATCAACTCCTTTTATTAACACAAGTCCAGGTTTCAGAGCCAAGTCAAGCAAACAGACTGGGAAATATTTCCCTTTTTACTAAATCAACTTCCTGACTTTTGTCTGGATAAGCTAATTCTGTGGTGTATTGTGTTTGTTTTAGGATACCATTTTTTTTTTTTTTACTGTTTGTGTATATAGTTGTATTTTCATGTAAATATGTAGTGAAGCCCCTCTCCATGTCACTGTTTTTTGTTCCAGGGCTTTGCATGAAGTGTAACAAGGCGGTTTACGGAGCTAACCAGGCCTGCCAGGCTATGGGTAGCCTCTACCACGACACCTGCTTCACCTGCAGTGCTTGCAGTAAGTACATACACCTACACACACCATGCCTTCACTGTGAGATTTTCTCTTCTCACTTAAACCCCTTTGGCCCCATACATGGAGCTTATGACTCCTTAATAACAGGCTGCTGAGCTCCTGTATCTGTGAAAGAAAGTGGCACCTTCCTCGGTCGTTTCCTTCCCTTCGTAAATGCTCACAATTATGGAGGGATTACTATCATGTATTGCTGGTGTTTGGTTTGTGGGTGTGTCGGTCTATCTTTGAGCCCACACAAAGACAGAGTTGAACTATTTACCTGCCCGATTTATCAACCTGTCAATTGAATACCTTTTTCTTTTTGGATGAAAAGATTCAGAACTTCACGCTGAAAGTCGCTGATTGACGAATATCTTCGCTTCTACTCAGAAACCTTGAGACCACTTGTCGCTTCTAGAAAAGTAACACGACATTCCCCTTTTACATGGTGTGCTTACATTTGTAATTGCTTTGAAAATGTAGAATTTTCTAATAGTCTTGATCAAAAATTCTCCAGTGAAATGTTTTCCTTTATATTTTTGTTCTGTTCTCACTAAGTTTCTGTGCACTCCCTCCCTGGACTGAAAAACATTGCAAGAAGAAGGTCTTTTGAAGAAACGAAAACAAAAACAAATATATGATTGTCTTGCAAATGTATTAATACTTGAACTTTTTGAGGCCACGTCGATAAACTTTGTGGTATTTTATTGGGAATTTATGCAATAGAACAACAGTAAGTTGCACTGCATAGTTATGAAGTGCAACAAAAACCGTGTATTGGTGTCTTCTCATTTTTAAATTCATGCTTCGTGTTAGATATTATCCCAATCAAAAATATTTCTCTTGACCAGAATCTTCATGTCTAGAACAGAATGACTGAAATACGACCTGGCTCCTCACGACGGCAAATTAAAATCTTCGCTCCATTTTTCAGCTCATGGGTATGCCGAGTATTTGTGCCACTGTTTTGGCGAACCCCCGCTGAGGCTCATTGTTCTCCAGCTCCTTTGACCTCGGACGGTTATGCTCTGAAACATGTGATAAACATCTCTTGTTTTCCCCAGCCTCTCTGTCCTGCGTATGAGACGGGAGACAAAAGAGAACGGAGGCATTGTGGCTCAGATTGAGGCTGATGTCTGACATTAGGTGGGGAAGGAGGGGGGGGGTCGTAGTTTACACACTACATACCTCTCATAGCTCGCTCCATGTGGGGGCACTAGGGTTGTGCTCGCTTTAAGTGGCCACGGGGAAAAAAAACATCTCGTCCAGAGAGGAATGCAGGAGTAGGGGCCCATGTAGGTCCAACAAAGTGTAAATAGATGGAAGACAGTATGTGGACAGGGGGGCCATTCAGCTAGAGCATGCATCGCACCACGCACAGCCATGAGCGATGAAGGAAACTCCAACATTTCTGGTTGAGATTTTTGTTGAAGATTTCACATCTCTGGCTTTTGTGAAGCTTTAATGTGCCAGCACTGATTTTAGCAGCTTTAGTTTTTTTTTTTTTTTCTATAAGGAACTTTGTTCTTGTTTTAGCGGTCATTTATTATTCATTTTAGCTATGAATATTCCTAACAGGATTTTCTTCTACTGTTGTGTTCTTTTCCACAACATTGGAAATTTTAATAAAGTAAGTTTCAACATGCTTAAATGTGCTTTAAATGGCTACCTGAGCCATTTTAAAATATTACAAAGCAATATTTGCCACCGAGGAGCTTTTTGACCACCTCGGCGACCTCGTCCCCAGAGATTGGAGAGCCCAACCCACAGTCCCCAGGGTCAGCTTTCTCAACAGAAGGCATGTTGGTGGGATTGAGGAGGTCTTTGAAAGTATTCTGCCCACCGGCCCACAACGTCCTGAGTTGAGGTCAGCAGCACACCATCCCCACTATAAACAGTGTTGGTGCTGCACTGCTTCCCCCTCGAAGCCGTACGGAAGTCTTTCTCCATGGCCTCTCCAAACTGGTGAGTTGGCTCCGGTGGTGGGGGAGGAAGCCGGTCAGCCCTGGCAGGCCCAAATGTGTAGTGAGGGTCTGCTGGGAACGTCTGGCGGAGTCCCCTGTGAGACGGAGCTTTAACTTCCATCTCCGGCAGAACTTCGAACACGTTCCGAGGCAGGTGGGAGACATTGAGTCTGAGTGGACCATGTTCCGTGCCTCCATTGCCGAGGCGGCTTATCGGGGCTGTGACCACAAGGTTGTTGGTGCCTGTCGCGGCGGTAACCCTCGAACCCGTTGGTGGACACCTTCGGTGAGGGAGGCTGTCAAGCTGAAGAAGGGGTCGGGCCTTTTTGGCCTGTGGGACTCCAGAAGCAGCCGATGGGTACCTGTGGGCAAAGCGGCAGGCGGCTCAGGTGGTCGCTGAGGCAAAAACTCGGGCGTGGGAGGAGTTTGGAGAGGCCATGGAGAAAATTTATCTAGAGAAGCTGAAATACCTAGCCATAATGCTACTTGACACACTATTGGCTGACGTTTGCAAAGCGGCCAGTACAGGAGCGCCATCTATTTTCCTTGGCAGTGAAACAAAGCTGAAGTTTGCTTCTGATTGTAACTTCCTATTGAGGAAATGGTTAAAGGGCAAACCTGGACTTAATTATTCTACGCTATTAGCCGAATCGTTCAGACCTGTTTTGTGATCTGTGAAACCTGTGTTTCTTACCTGGAAAAAGATCGGATTTGAGAGTTTTGTCCAGCTGGTCATCGGGAGGGGACGATCAAAAAGCTGATTCTGGTCACCAGCTGATTTCTCTTTGATTACTATCCAGAGCTGATGCTGCACTTTTCTGCAGGGTGGATAATGAGAAGTAGAACCAGCCACAGTTAGACGCTGAGCCCTGTCCTCTCTGAAAACAAACTCTGAAATTCGATACACAGAAGACCGACTGTTCTGACCACCACTCTCATTCACACTCCCACCAAGGCCTCCAAATATTCCTCTTGGTCAGTTTTCTACAAATTGGTGTCTCTACCAGAAAAGAGAATGATTGAGAGCGAGGCTGAATATCTGCTTTAAGACGTTTTATTTTGAGGGGGGCGTGTCTCAGTTGAGTAATTAGCCGAGGGGAAAGAGGGAGGACCAGGGTGACAGCTCGAGGCGTCCCACGGTCACTTTGAATTGATTATGTCGTTTTTCATGAATGGGATTAGTCTTGAGGGCTAATGGAATGGTTTTAATTAGAAAAATGGCTTTGTGATTTGTTCTGTCCCACAGGTGTTTTACATTTTTATGAAAGAACTACAGTCATAGTCCTTTCTGCTGCTTTTCGAGCCATCAGTCCTGACGCCTGACTTTACTTAAGCCCTTATCTTTTCAGAAAAGCTTGGAGTTTTC